>NC_143390.1:45064469-45215985 GCF_980474605.1 Leiobunum rupestre
CGGTGCCGTGTCAGCCATTCGATTAAGCGATCTAGTTTGTTAACCGATTTCTATGAGTCAGCCCCCAGATTTCGATTAATTTTAGTAGCCAGAACATTTATTTTAGTAGTCAAATGCCGTGACTAGTGCCTTATGTCCAGCCCTGAATACCGCCCATTTGGCATCAGCCTTGGAAATAACGGTGGTCAGGTGGTCAAAGACCAGTTAATTAATTGCTCAGACCAGTTTCTTTATTCATAATTTGGGGGGTCACTGGTCACCGTGTCCAGTTTATTAATTCGAAATAATAACAAAAAAAACAGAAGGTGACCAGTTTAAAAATTCCAAATAATATGAGATGACCTATTAATTTAAGGTTTATATCAATTTTGATTTCCCTATTCACTGGATTTATATGTACAGCGACTCCGCTTACTACCGCCGCGGCCGCACGTCGAGGTTTTATCTGGAAGTACGTATACTAACGTCCTTCCAGGTTTTATGTAGAGTCCCTTCGCTCGCATCTCTCGAACGAGTCGAACTGTCTAACCCCCCTCTGGCCTCAAACCCTCAATCCTCTAGTCTCACTTTCCCTGGAGTACGGTAGGCTACCTGGCTACGCGGTAACGGACCGGAGACTCTGGAGTTACGGGGCCTAGAGAAAGAGAGATAATCCGGTAAATTACGAGGGTCTTCTAGGCTATGGTAGTAGTCTTAGGTGAGATAGTACTATATTGTACTACTCTTGTGGTACTCATAAAATAAAGTTAACTATTTTGAATACGTGTAAAGTTAATGTTACCAACATAATATAACTTCTAAACATGTAGTATAGGTTTTTTAGGCTTATAAATGACATTAGAACATTTTATATAAGACCAGTTTAATAATTCATAAGCTAGGGGGTCACTGGTCATAAGGACCAGTTTAATTGAGCGTAGCTCTCACTGTGGAAACTGGCAGAAAAAGTGGCTGTCCGGTCCTAGAGTAGCTATTGGATGAAACGAAAAGGGGCGTTTCGGAAAACGACTCGAGAGGGAAAAATGGGTGATTGTTCCGCGCTTTAAAAAAAATTGTTATTCTCTCACTGCGATGAATTGGGGGGGGGGGGAAAGTGGGGTTTCGGAAAACGAGTCGAAAGGGAAAGAGTGGTTAATCGGTCGTGTTGGGGGGGAAAACGACTCCAGAAGAGCCGGCGCCAGAAAATTGCTGTCTGACGGAGCCACGAGAGGGGAAACAAGTGGGCCCGGCAGTCCCAAATAATAGTTTCACACGAGCCAAGCTTTACGAACACACGAATAACCGGTAACGGAAACATGAACAAATAAAATAAACGGTCGAGAAAAACCGCTCGAAATATTTTTGTGGGTAATATGGGAACCGCTTGAAATATGTTTGTGGGAAATATAGGGGTGACAATTTCAAAAATTACCCAGAGTGGTTGGGCTAAAGGGTTAAAAAACCAACAGAAGCGATTTCACCACGTTTAGAGATGCACTTACAAAAACCCATGCCGCCCCCTCCCCTCCCTTCACACCTAGGGGCTTAGGGAAGGTGATAGCATAGTTCCCAAATTCCACAGAATGGCTGGGCTCCGAAGAGTCGCCAACAATAGATAGGAGCGCTCGGTGTCAGAGTCGCCATATCTTACCCTCCCCCACCCGAATGGAAGCGAGAGGCAAGCGCTGTTGCGGAAACCGTCTGCGAACGAAAACGCCAGAGACGGAAACGCCAGAAGATCGCCGAATCCCAATTGCCCGACTTGCTAGGTTGTTGGTTGTCTAAACCGCGTGAATTTTAGGGATGAAAAGCTGGTATAACTATAGCAGCATATGGCTAGCTTTCTACGGCCTTTCCCTCTCTGGTTTAAAGCGCGAGCGTAGGAGGATTCTACCGTGGCGTAAGAGAACGACGTTATTGCGGACGGTGAGAATCCTACCGTGGCGTTCGAAAACGGCGTGTTTGCGAACGGCGGCGGCGGGGACCGTAGCGGCTACGGGAGTTTTACTCTATCCTATACTAGGCTCGTGTAAAACTAAAAAGACTCAACAGCTGACAATGACCGAAAAACACAAAACGTTTAAATGAGTTTTGAAATGTATATTTTTATTTTAAAAAAAAACAACACGTTTAAAAATGTATTTTGAAATTTTACGTAAAAGAACATTTAAACAATGGGCCACGTCGACGTCGACCTCAGATTCCACACCGGCAAGTCGTTCCCCGCATCTTATAACTGTTTCTCCACTCATTAATGCAAACGAATTGAAATAAAGAGTAATCTTTAAAAACTAAATTATTTACCTCGCTTTCCTTTCTCTACTTGAGTTTAATTAATCTAAGCCTAATTAACCACCGGATTTGCATCTCGCTCCGCTCAAGTATTTGTTGAAAATTCCGTTTTCGGTTTTTGCAACGTCCTAGTAATTCATAAGCTAGGGGGTCACTGGTCTTAAGGACCAGTTTAAAATAAAACCTTATTTCCAAGGCTGTTTGGCATTTGCCCATTCATTTCACATCAAATAGCAGACGATCCCTTTTGTTTTTAGTTTTGCAGGAGCAGGACATAAATTTTGGTATTGAACCCGGAACCCGGAAGAAAAGAAAAAGTATTTTGGTTGTTAAATGAGGTCGCTTGAAATAATTTTGTTTTAGTGTAATATTATTCATAATTTGTTACTAATCGTCTAAAGAACTATTGATAAATTCATTTGAATTCTTTTCCATCTTGGATTATGACTTAAAAAGGGTATTTTTGATTAAAAGTATGATATTGTAGACAAAGGCCTAATAAAAAATGAGTCCTCCTCCAAGAAGAGCCTGGAACGTAAACAGGCACAATGTTGGCGGTTTCAATGGGGGCTTACCTCCTGGTATTCCTGGAAATTGGTACGTCCCTTTTGGTTTATAATTTTTTTAAAGAAGGTGTAGATATTTTAGTCATTGATATTTGTAGGTCTAATGACTATGGTAATCGAATGGGCCATCTTGCATTTCAGTCTACAGGAAACCAAATCCCAAACAATAATAATACTAGTGTTGGGGATGGAAATGGAGGCTCTCAACAGTGTGGGGGCCCTCCTCCAATACCTCCAAGACCAGACCAGCAACAAGTTTCAAATATGGGCGCAAGTAGATACGGGCTACCAAGTTCTTACGGAAGTTATGGAGGTTATTCTTCCTATTCCCCTTATTCGTATTCAAACCCAATGTATGGGTCAATGTACGGAGGCTTCAGTGCATATGGAAATAGACTTGGCTTCAGTGGTGTAGATGGTGATTACCCAAATGGGGGAGACAATTTCTTCAGAATGGCAGAGGAAAGCTCTCGGCAGGCATTCCAATCTATAGAGTCAATCGTACAAGCATTTGGTTCTGTTAGCATGATGTTGGAGTCTACTTATCATGCTGTATATAGTTCGTTCAGAGCAGTTCTTGGTGTTGCGGATCATTTTTCAAGGCTTAAAGACCATTTGGCTCGAATTTTATCAACTTTAGCATTAATTAGATCTCTCCATTGGCTATACAGAAAAGCATTGTATATATTAGGTAAATTAGTAAACCAAATTTTTCTAGGTAGTAATTATTTTTAGTAATTGTTTTTTTCAACAGGTATAAGTTGTGATAATCCAGCTTATGATGGAGCTTGGTCAGCGGCATCCAAAGCAGCCACATCGGAAACGTTAGATGAAATGGACCTGAAGAGATCCCGTTCATCATGGCCTATTATAATGTTTTTTGGCGTTGTTTTGGGAGCTCCGTATCTCATTTGGAAACTTCTCTCTTCAGTTGAAGGAGTCAAACCTTCGGGTAGGCTGTTATATGGTTTTTCAATCCTGCTCAATTTAATGATAACTGAATTTTTACTTCATTATTTTAGATAAATGGAAAACAGGTGAAGATAATCATTATGAAGCATTTGCTAAGTATGATTTTAATGGCGAAAATCCTAAAGAACTTTCATTTAGAATTGGTCAAAAGTTGCTATTGGCTCCTAAATGTGAGACATGTTTCTTTTCAATTTAAAAAACTGAAAAGTTTACAAAATTAAAAAGTATTTTTTTGACCGTAACAGCTCTTCAACCTAAGGTTCGTGGTTGGCTTCTAGCATCCGTTGATGGGGTAAAAACGGGGTTAGTTCCTGCTAATTACATAAAAATTAATGGATTAAAAAAAGCGAATGAGGATTCCAAGGTCCCACCACCTGCAAATCCCATTGTTGAAGATTTGAATGAATCAGCGCCTCGTGCATCAACTAGTTCAATGGAAACAGATGATGTTGAACCAGAGAGTGCTTAAAATTTCTCTTTTAACTATATAAATGTGTTTATCTAAAATGTACTGTTATGATAAACTTAAAAAACCCACTGATGATTTTATGCCCCGTCAGTTTTGTATAATCGCGCGAGAACTAAAGTGATATTTCCTTAATTAAAGGGACACACCGGCATTTGAATTTGACCAGTCTCATGTGCTAGTTTCCAGAATAAGATTGACCGTATCCAATATGACGCGCTAAATTCTGGCAAACTTTTCAACCTCTGGTGTGGCTCTTTAATATTCGTTTTGGAGAAAGATGTTTTTATAATGCTATAAAAACTTTGTAATCATTCCTCCGTTTCTTAAAAAAAATTTCCTTAATATCAATTTATTTACTGTTATCATAATTAACATAAAACAAGTATGACACAAAATATCCACATCAGTTAATGATAGTCTGTCGCAGAGTTATTGTGAGATGAAATGCGTCACTCCTTATTTTTGGCTAAACTACTGACAGGATAGTTTGATGGTGAGAAATTAAATATTTTAAATTTAAATATAAGAAACTTTCAGTGTTTAAAATAGTCCATTTTATGTTATATTTGACAACTCATCTTGATTTTGCCAAAACAAAAATTTGCTTTTACTTTTAGATAATCCAAAGCCTGATGATAGGTTTGCGGTACTCAAGGTGACTATGAATGAGAAGGATCCTGGCGCTGTAGAAACTATGAATAAAATTTGGGCTTTGGAATAAATTTTAATTTAAAATGTTTTTAGCAGTATCATACGTAATGAAGTAATGGAAATTAAAATAAATAGAATAATTTGTCAAGTAAAGTAAGGTTACAGTACTATACTCCAAATATTTTAGTTTTAAGAAAGTGTCACAGCTATTGTTGTGCCCCAGCGAAATTGGTTTTTACGAAGGATTAAGCGCATAGCTCGTTCCTAGGTGGCACCAAAACTTGGATGCCGTATTTACGCCACTGGATTCAGATTATTCCACTTTTGAACGCCTAAAAAGTGAAGTAAAAATGGTAAAAATCGAATAATAAGGGGGCCGTTATAATCATTTTCGAACAGGGCCGCTGAGGACCTAAGCATGGCCCTGCATAAGTTGGAAAATAATCTTCATTAGTAAAACCAGAAAACTTACTATATATGTATACACTTGGAATATCTAAGAATATATTCATTTGCACCGTACTGATAATGAGTCTGAAGAAACGGGCAGAGCGCGTATTTTCAAAATCATGGGTTGACCCACTTAGCCGCCATCGCGAGTTAAAATTTCGGCCCATTTCTATCAGGTCCATCGATCATCATTTTAAGTGTATACATTCAGCGTATCCACTAAAAAACGATCCAGAGCCAATAATTGAAAAGCTATTTTTCCTATGAATTTGTTATTTTCAGATCGCATAGCACGCACAGGGGGTCATTAGATGACACAAAACTCAGTGACCATGTCCTCAAGGTCATTCAAAATTATCTCGAGAGACTTGGTTCTCATTAAAAGGGTGTGTGCCATCGCATTTTGTGTTCAAGCTGCTCTAAACCGATGTAATTTGGCCAATACGAAACCAAGAAAATACACACCAAAACAAGAAGTTAACAATAAAAATGTCCAAAATATCATGCTTAGGTGTTAATTATTTAGAAAGTACTTGGGATACGGCATCGACCTTAAAAGGATAATTAACTCTGGTAAGATATATTAGACTATTAAAATTCGGTTGACCTTGAAGACATGGTTCAAGGTCATTTAAAATATATCTTAAAAACCGTTAGGTTTGGAAGGTCGGTTCCAATTCGAAAAGTGTGCGCCCTCACTTTTTAAATGAAAAACTAATTTTAACCGACCTAATCTGAGCCTAATTTGAATAAAATTTTATGTTGATAAACAGACACTGAACACTTTTAATTATGACCATGTTATTGGTGTTTATTAAACTTTATTTTCATGGCTTCTTATTGGAAAATTGACATTGGTTCAGAGCAACTTAAATATAAAATGGAATGGCGCACACCTTTCTAATAGGAACCGGGTCTCGAGATAGATTTTGAATGACCTTGAGGATATGGTTCAATGTCATTGACTTTTCTAACACTAATGACCCACTGCGCGTGCTATGCGATCTGGAAATAACAAATTCATAGGAAAAATTCAATTATTAGCTCTGGGGGGCGATTCTGTAAAAAATCGAATGGGAATTCGATCTCGATACCATATACCATGTCGAAATCGACTTCGACAATTTGCATGGATTTATGCTTATTCGAAATCTTTACCGAATACCATTCGTCGCGATCTCGAAGTTCGAAATCTAGTTTTAGAAAAATAACCCCCAAAACCGCGTCACCTCTAACGTTTTTGTAACTTTCGTTCCTCCGCTGCCAAGCTCCCCTTGCCAGTTCCAATCATATCGAGCTTCTGTTAAACCTGGTGGCAGAAATGTAAAATTCGTTGATCCACCATAAATACGGAAGTTTGACATCTCTTAAAATTTCACCAAAGGGCATGTAACCTCTAATATTTCGGTCGGCCCCCAATGGGTTACAATATTCCATAAAGAACGCGTTGGAAGCTATATTCTCTTTAAGTAACATACTTATGAAATGTAATGTGCAGATTTGTTAATTAAAAATTCGGTATTGGATTGAGAAACTGAAAATTTCACGACGATCTTATGGAATGCTATATACATGGCATTTTCATATATATCATTTTGAAATACCGCAAGCTTTTCCGGCATATGTAAAAACATCGCTTATTTTAATCAGCCCGGAATAAAATTTATTGTCTAAAATCGTTATTTACAATTGAGTAAAATCTTGTTTTTTTTTTTTTTTTAATTTTGTCCTTTACCGCAGTCGGGACAATGAGGCGGACTGACCGGGCGCGCTCCGCTTCTCAGGGTAATAACGCTGTAGTTTTCGGAATCCGATTCACCTTCGTTGGTTTCAGCAGCGGTGAGGCTGGCGTCCTCGAACGAGTCTTCGAGACTGTAGTCCGAACCGCTTACATTGTCTAGGATCTTTTCGTCCACGTGTAATTCGAAGAGCGAAGGCCTGTTGCTGTTTTCTTTCGACATCTTGGCACGTTGATCCACGAAGGCTGCGTCAGGGAGGAAAGCCAATTTTGGATTCTATTAAGGAAGACATGGTCGTGTTAAGTGTACAAACGTGTGTCTACTTAACATTATAATGAATTTCAGGTGTGTCAAGTTTCCTTCAAGAGTGATAAATTTCTGCATTAGAGCCTTATAGTCAAAGTTCCAGCCTACGTCACCGTTTAATTTTTTTATCTTAGTCGATATATTACCAATATTTACTTCCTTAACTACCACCAACTTTCTTGAATCTATATGATTGGTAAAACGCGCGTTAAAACGATTAGCGGCGGCGCATTTCTAAAATTAAATTTGTACTCAACGTACCCACGGTTAACAATTTTCATTGTCCGATAGTTGTCTAGCAACCCAAAGTTATTTTACAACCGAAATACCTTAAATATATCAAACAGCACGTGAAACTAGACCTAGCCTTTGCTACGTTTATTCGCTTGTTGACCGGTAAGCCATACACTTTCGTTAACTTGAAACCTAATACTAGACCTAATACGCGCTACATGTATACGACTCGTCGTCATAATGGCACTTGCAGGAAGCCATGCCGAAACGTAGAACTGGTGCTCTATAATTTATTTTTAAGTAGCGTACTTCTCTCACTAGAGGCTGTCTATTTTTGTTTATGACGTTAATTCTACCACATCACACTCTATACATGGCTATCAACAAGCTTATCTATGAAATGACACGCTTATGAAAATAATTATAGACATACTGTGACTATAAATAAACCAAGTAGAAAACACACCTCGCGATGCTTATACAGCTCAATCAACGCAAAAAGGGGAATCATTCCAACACTCGAAAATACCAGACACCATCCGATTATCTTCCCGTAGAACGGGTACTCGTAATCGCCGTATTTCACTACAGACGTGTCGCATAAACTCCAGCCGCAGACGAACTGTTAGAGAAAATAATATTAAGTAAAAATAGAAGCAATTAGCTTCTGGTAAAAACGGAATTGACAGCCTGTAGCTTCTTACCAGGAGAACTACTGGAGCTACGAAACCCCAACAGATTTGCCAGAACAATGATGGACGGAAACCAAGTGTTATTGTCAAGTCGTCGGTGAAGTTTCGGAAGCCGTAGCTCCACATTAAGGCCACCATTTCGAAAAAGGATATAAAAAGAACGCTAACGCCGCCGCCATAGGTATCCATTAGGTTTAATATGTATTGGCCATTCTGAAATAAAGAAAAGGCATTGAAGCGGCTCAGCCATTTCCTATTAAAAGAAGCGGACTCACGTTGAGGACACACATTATACCGAGAGCGAAACACGTGGCGCAAATAACGAAGGCCACCAGCGCTTTGTATTTCCTGGTGGATGGTAACTTGTCCGTTATGCTTACGATGACCACTTCCAACGAGGCAAACTCGCTATCCAAGCCCAACAGGAACAACATGAAGAAAAACATGAAAGACCAAAGTTGAGGAACCCACAGACGAGACAAAGCTTCGGGATACGTCACGAACGCTAATCCTTGTCCTTGTTGAGCGACTTTATCAATCGGAATTCCAAGTTCGTAGGACATGTTACCCAAAACCGAGAAAATGACTACGCTAGCCAACAAACTGGTGAAGAAGTCGACGTAGCTGACCAACGTTGCGTCTCTGTGGAAACGTAATTAGTATTTTTGTCAAAGTTAATTGGATTTTTGAATCTTACTTGGCAATATTCTTCCCAGATTTATTGAAGCTACCGTAGACGAACAAACTACCCATAGACACTCCCAACGAGAAAAATAGCTGTTCGGCAGCCTTTTGCCACACTCCGAGATTCAGAAGCGCTTTCCATTCGGGAATGAAGAAGTACCGCAGACCCATTGAGGCCCCTTCTAACGTCACTCCTCGTACGAGGAGGCAGATTAAAATGACGTACGGAAACGTCGAGGTGAAGTAGACCACCTTCCCAGATGTCTTGATGCTCTTGGCTATACAACAGAAACAGATGATCCAGGCGATGGCCAAACATATCAACAAGTCGTATTTGATCTCCCCAACTTCTTCGATGCCGGATGATATGTCGAGGACCTGCCGTCTATAGGAAAGAAGTTTTAAGTCATTCTAAAAATTAATTAGAAGAGTTGGGGGACTATACTGACTCCCAAAATAGCTGCGCCGATGTCTGGATGGTACTATTTGTGCAGTTGTCCGCTTGGAAAACCCATCTTGTCCTCGTTAGTGTCTCATTGTCTTCTATAGGCTCTTCAATTAGCACGTCGGTTAATTCCGAACACCGACGCTGTAACAGTATATTATGTCAATGTTAAATGCCATGAATCTCAAACCAGGATCTTTTTATGCAGAGGTCAGCGCATTCCGGTTTCTCGCGCATCTCGCTCGTCAGTTTCAGGTGGGGAAAAAATAGCGTAAAACAACAGTTGTATTATCTATCCTGTTACCCCAAACTAAGTATAAGAAAATTATGTAAAACATTATGTTATGGTACAAATATAATTATTATGGTCCAATATTCTAGTATTTAAACAAGTATATTATATATTAAAATACGAAAATTCAATAGAAGGTGCATCTTGGTGTACAGACTACCCTATTAGTACCACTAACGCGACACCACCTCCATAAAAAGATTCCGTTCAAACATCAATTCTTACCAGTCCCGCGGAACGATCGTAACAGGTGGAGTTATCCTTTAACCACCATTGGTCACAGCCGTCCCATGGTAATTTACCATAGAAAGAATTAGTCAAATACAATAGGCAGTAGGCGACTATGACGTTGTAGTAGACACAGACAATGATGGAGACCACGAACATGGCGTAGCCCACGCCTTTCCACAAGGAACTACAACCGAAGGCTCCCACCGGACCGGACTGAACGAAATGACCCCACGCTAACTCCATGAAGTACATCGGTTTGCCGACCAAAATTAACAGCACGATATAAGCGAATAGGAAAGCGGCTGAAAGAAAAACTGCCTATATAGCAACGGATATCCAACTAATGTTAACTTCAATACCTCCGCCATTTTGATAGGCTAAATACGGGAATCTCCAGACGTTTCCAATCCCGGCGGACAGACCCACGCAAGACAGCACGAATTCCGCTCTACTACTCCACGTATCACGCTCGTGAAACTCGGGTTCCGTTGGCGTTGGCTGCAAGTAAAATCTTCACCGTTATCAGACGTATATTATAACTATTTCATTGGTAATGTTATTCCTTGGTAACGAATACCTTACTCGGGTCTTCGATCTTTTTTTCGAAAAATATTTCGAGAAAGCAAAATAGTGTGGGTTAAATACTTAGTCTTATTAAAACTATTTTACATCGGGGAAGACATAGTATATAAATAAGAAAAATTTCCCTCGCAGTGCCATTATTACACCGTAACGAGGTAAATACTTTAGCAGTTGCTATAAGAAAATCGCACAAGTGACTACCGCGAAGTTTCACTTTTTTATGGCGTACATGTACATTGTTACTTTCTCGGGGATTTATTGTTAATATACTTTTTGTGTAAGAGATTGTTAATACCGAAGCAGGCCCGTAGCCACCGTGCCACCCCCTTAAATGAAATTTTTATTTGCCCCCACCTGCCCCCTCAATTTAATCCATTCCACCTCAAAGAATATTATCTGCCCTTTCATCTTTATTAGTTTTTTAAACTTCTATTCGTTGAAATTTTCCTTTTGGACCACTTGTCTTTGTCTAAGGTTTAGATCGTTATTTATAGGTAATTATTTCTTAATAAAATGAAAGTTGTAGAATGGTCTGTTTCAGAAAACAAGGTTTTTTTTGTTGAACACCAAAAACATTTCACGGCGCCACTTATGTTAATTTTCGAAATTAGGTAACGAAAAAAATGTGCCCCCTCACAAAAAGCTACTGCCCCCTTAACGAAATTTTTCTGGCTACGGGCCTGTACGGAAAGCGATTAAAATTGAACGTACCGGAATAACTAAATTCTGGACCGAGTTGAGGGTGGGATCGTTGGATATCCAATAAGGAGAGACATTCAATTCGCTGTTAGAAGAACGGGTTTCCTTAACTTCGGTCAGTTTGACCAATTTCGGGCTGCCGTTGATGGTCAGTTGGGAACTCCGCAGAGCTGCCGGAACGTCGTAAATGTCTTCGTGTTTCACCATCGAAATAAATCTGACTTGAGGTTCCTGTTTCGACGGAGTTATAATTGAGCGATATCAAAAGTTAAATACAATAATTACTTTTACGAACCTTTCTTTTGATTCTTTTGTATTTGTCTCCGGGTAGCAATGTGACGGGAAATACTCGATCCATGATCAACCGTGGAAAATTAACTAACTTAATTTAGTTCCAAAAATATCCTAGAAATTACCCTGACACGGAAGAGCGACTAACTAAGGCAACAAAAGGGTTCCCTTTATCAAACAGCTTCCGCAAATAATGAGCTACTAAAAACTCTCTCAAAGCGAGATTTGGTCCAAAATGATTTCTGCTTGAAAACTTATCTATATAGAAAAAAACCCGCGCCGTAGAGTGTCCCACTACGCATGCGCCGCAAGAATTAAGTAGGTTTCACCCCCAAAGTCGTTTTTTTCCACGTTGACTTATTTTTATTTTTAATTAATATCGGTTCGTTTGTTGTCGGGTTAAATAAACATTTTTTAGTGGTAAATTTTCCTTATAGCGTTAAACAGAATTAATTTACACTATAAAATATACTTTTAATAATATAACAAAAATAAGTAAATAATGTGTCGTTAAAATGTATTAAAATTAATACATTCTCGGTATCAGGCATTTAGTATAGGAACGTACGGTCGAGGGGTAAGACAGTCTCAGATAATCTTTACACCGAGTTCGTGCATTTGTAGCACTGTTAAAGGTACATATTTTCAAGAGTTCGCGAGTTCCATTTAGCACTGTCAAAGGTACGGCAGTGTACACGGAGTTCGAAGAGTGGCTTACCCCTCGCGCACGGTACTGTTAATCGTTTTCTGTTTATGATAAGTCTCTATCATTTTTTGAACAATCTTCAATTCCCAGAAACGATTTGGCGCCAAAATAGCACAATTCAATTTTTGCGGTATACTGCTGAAAGACCGGGATGTACCAAACTTTGACTTTCAAAAATTCTATTCCGTAATTTGTGCAAAACATTAGTGATAGAGTTGTGGTCAGTGGCGTAGCTGAGAACTCAGAGGCCTCCCCCCCTCGCAAAAATCTCAAGGGAGCCCCCTTTTCATTTTTTTATAGTGAGCGGGGCCCCTCGAAACTCGCCGAAGCGTATATATAGTCTTTGACCATAGGTCTGAAAAAAAAGTTATAGTTATAACACTTCAATAGACTTTCACGTCACAACAAAACAATTGCATTAGTTGCCCCCCAGCAAATTGTTTGCCCCACCCGCCCCCCGACACCTACGCCCCTGCGTTAATAAACGTTGGAATAGTATTATTAACGCAGTACGATCTAACCATTATTTTTGCCGCTAGCCTCGATAAAGCTGAATCTTGGGCATGAAAAGAACTTAAAACAAGATGTCACGGACATTTAAGTACACAATCCCCCCGATGTATTCCCTGTATTTTAAATATTTAATTTAAATTTTAACCAATTTCCAATCGGCTTGTACATTAAATTCACAAACCTAAGAGGAATATTATAGAAAAAGAAACACGAACACGTTAATTTAAATTAATTTTTAGACAAACCTTCGAGTTACCTGGTTTTGGAAATAAGGTAGCGAAATGCGAGCATGTTACTTTAAATTAATTTCCAATCAAAGCGAATTTTGGAGTTAGCTAGTTTTGAAAATGAGGTAGTGACCCGCGAGTGATTTTTTTGGAATTAGATGGCGCCTGTATCAATTGCTACGAAATTCAAATATCACAAAGAGCGTACGCGGGTCGGTCCCGCGCTTTGGTTAGAATATCACTAAAAATCAAAATTTTAAAATAATCAGTAATAACATAAGTGGTATTACTCGAGGATTTTTCGCCCCCTGAACCACCTCACGTGCTGACGTCACGAAAAGAGGGAGAACACGTCCCAGAGAACAGCGTGTCTTGGGTACTTAGAGTAATACCACTTATGGTAATAACTTAAAATATAATTTACAACAAAGTCGGTCTTAATTTTAAAAAGTTATGTGCATTAAACGGTACCTACAAACTGTGGTTCATTTAAATTAAAGGAATATTTTCAGCATTGAAAGGTACTTTATACTCCTTTTAAATTTAATTTCATAATTACTTGAATAAAATCAGCTCCTAATCAAGTACTCGATAACCCGGCTCGTTAAAAATATTACTCGAATAAGATAAAGTTTGCCCTCAATCAAGTAACTCGATTACTCGACTCGACTTCAATGTTACTCGACACAAATACTCGATGAAAAAAAATTTATACTTGATAACCGACTCGATAACCGAAAACCATTAATCGCACAGCCCTAACTTTCCACCATTAATGGCGTCAAAAGTCGCATGATGACTTAGGCCTAAGGTGGTGCCTTGGGTATTAGCCTAGCCTAGCTGAAATATATCTTCAATAACCATGATCCAAAGTGTATAAAATATCTCTTTGGCGAGAAATATTCGTCCAGGACATTCAAAGGAAACATGTTCCTTCGCAGGCTCGAAGAACTTTTCAATTGGAACTAATGAATCGCGGACGCATACACCGCATCACGACTCGCGGGTTTTTACACACAAATGTGACACAATCCTGTGTGTATTAGTTTCACGTACAGTGTAGCCGTGGCCAATGCCGTCGATGGCGCCGTGTCGCGCATATCTCTTCAACGGTTAGGGCTAGAAGAGTCAATGATATCTCGTTCGAGTGTACATATCTCGCCATTGATAGCCTTTCTTAAATTTTTGAAATCGAAGCAAAAGAAGTTGGGCATTTGCCCGATTTACCGTTTTCGGTAGTTTGGCTTTGTGTGGTTGATATTTTGTTAAAAATTAAGTCCAGTAAGGTTAAAAAAAATATTATTGGATAGGTTAGGATTCATTGGAACTACAACTTCGGTTATATCAGTAAATATTAAATTTAAGTATAGTTTTCCCCAATGTTCGTGGTTTTATATTTCCGCCTGAAAGTCGACATAATGTTCCTTAATTTAAGTCCGATTTTCATGAAAGTTATATTTTTGAATAGCTGTGGTTTCCATAGAACATAGAATTGCAATTACGTTGCTTAATTTTAATTCTAAGTAAGGTTTTTTGGGCAGCGTATACGGACCCCCTCAACTTCCAACATTGGAAATACGCGTGATTATAGAGACTATACGCGAATTTATCTCTGGCATTTTTCAAGGCCGTTCTAATATGTCCCAAAGTAACAAATAAGTGTGACACTTATCGGAGTAATATGCGATGCTTACAAAGTATGACCGGAAGTAACAAATAAGTGTGACACTTACCGGAGGCCGTTCTAATATGACCAAAAGTAACAAATAAGTGTGACACTTATCGGAGCAGTACGTGATGCTTGCAACGTATGACCTGAAGTAATAAAGAAGTGTGACACTTACCGGAGGCCATTCTAATATGACCAAAAGTAACAAATAAGTGTGACACCTATCGGAGCAGTACGTGATGCTTGCAACGTATGACCTGAAGTAACAAAGAAGTGTGACACTTATGGGAGAAATACGCGATGCTTACAACGTATGACCTGAAGTAACAAATAAGTGTGACAATTATCGGAGCAGTACGCGATGCTTGCAACGTATGACCCCAAGTAACAAATAAGTGTGATCTAAGTAAAAAATAAGAAAGACACTGATCGAAGGAATCTTCGATGCTTTCAAAGTATGACTAAAAGTAACAAATAAGTGTAAATACAATTATATGTGTCCGTGGATATATATTGGTTGTGATACCGGCGTTGCAGGTTGCTGTAAATAGCTCAAACAAACTTAACACATTAGAAGGATTGTGTGTATTCTGACCGTCGTACGTTTTGTTCCTTTTAAAACCATTTCAAATGTACAAATTACACTCAGTAAAGTCAGTAGTAATATTTATTCAAAAACAATATTTTCCCGATGTAATAGTCAACAGCGGCGGCGGAAGGTTTTTTTTGTGTGCAAAGAATCGAAAATGGATGTCTGGGCGAGAGCCGGTAGCGCTAGATTTTTTTTGTCGGGATATTTAATGGATAGTTCCAGATTTACTTTAACTTAGTTATCGATTTTAGTCGAATTAAACAGCTGGTTTATTAACTAAGTTAGAATCAAACGATATATGAAGTCCGGTTAACAGAATCAAACTAGCCAAAAATAATTACACAGAATATTAACACAAATTTAAAATAAAATAAAATTCCGTAATAAAAAGACTAGATACTTCGTGGCTAAAATTTATTTATTTACATGGGCGAGCTTTCGGACCGTGGTCCCTTTTCAAGCCGAGGATTTTATTTTAAATTCTAATGCCATGGCATATAAAACTTTTCAAATTAAAGATTATTAACACAAATTGTATTTTATTTTATCATCGTACTTATGGTTAGCCAAAGATTTTAACTCACCTCTCTTTATTAATTATATCTTTAACTACCTCATTCATATCAATTTTATCTAGTTCATCTTGATACGTGTGTAGTATGCAGAGACTATTTAAGCTGTATTGTGTCATCGTACTTCTTAGGAACAGGGCATTCGATGGTGACAAAAACTAGCTTGGACGATACAAATGAAAAGACTAAATGTGCTTAAGAATGCAAACTGCGCACGTAGATTTATAAATTCATTTGATAGATAAGTTATTTTCCAGAAAAAAAGTTATTTTTTAAAAAAGTCATTTATCAATGATTTACCGAGTTGATTTTATATTTTTAAGTTGAGCAACAATTGTGGTATATTATTCAGTGGCATAATTTATATTCTATAAATGGAAGAGTCCGAAAGTTATTATTTATAAATAAAAAAATATAAGTAACGAATAATAATCATTCATCGTCTGGTAAGGATGGTTTAGTGGGTAACACCATGAGTAACAGCTCCGGGTGACAAGGTCGTTAGTGGCTACTCATATGGTAAACAAGCAAGCGCGGTAAAATTTGATACGCGGGTGACACTATTTCGATATTTATTACATAACTTGTAAAGAAACAATTAATTAATTTATCGAGTTTTTACGTATAATCTCGCGAAAATTAAGAACATATTTTAAGTTTCCATAGAGTGCCGTGTTTGCCCACAAATATCTCGGAACACAAATTTAAAACAAGATGTCATATGATAAACAAGCAAGCGCGGGAAATTTGATTCGCGATTAACTTACACTAACACTTATAAATGTCATTCCTCGGGCAAGGTAATCAGGGGTGTGCCAATCACGGGGGCAACGGGGGTGGCGTGCCCCCGCTTCAATTTCACAGCGACCGTGCTGCCCTCGCTACTTTTTCCCAGTGCAGGGTTTCCGTGCAGTGATATTTCACACAGTAAACTTATTTGCCACGGACGGACTCTTACAAAACACTAGGTTGTCGCGCGTTTAGTCAACCTGTCTTTTGGTTTCTAGATCTCGGCATTTTTTCGGACGCAGCCTATTTAACAAAGTATGTGCTTATAATATGGTTTTGCCCCCTCTCTCGTAAAAACGTTGGCACGCCCCTGAAGGTAATTAACAATTTCCCCATATTATTGTTACTGCTTGGAAAACTGCAAGCAATATTATGATGAATTCTAAACCCGAGCTAGTTAGCCCTCTGTTTTGACTATTTCTATTTCCGATACATTTATAAGCGAATCACGGAACCACAAATCGAGCAAAACTGCACAAAATTCTAGCTGGGAATTGATAAAACCAAAAGATATTCGCTAATAGAAGGGAGTGACAAACGAGGCTGGGCGGCCTACGTTCATTTTGGAGTGGGTTTGAGCGTTTGGAGTAAAATGAGAGCTGGATTCAAACGAGTGAGCGGAGCATTTCCTTTATTTATCTGTAAATGAGAGAAATGATCGCTAATTCACACTATTCCATTGATCGTACGAGCAGGAGAGTGAACAAAATTCTTCGGCTTGAAAGTGGGACAGCTTACGTTTATCCAAAAAAAGCGTTATTTAAGCCGGGGACTAGAAACTTTGGAATAATTTCTCTAATAAATATTTTTGTTTATTTTGCTACTTCGGCACTTCATTTCTTAAAGAGCTCGATAATTTTTGAGATACCTCTTTTAAGGGCTGTTGTGATGATCGAGCAACACCATTTTAAGTAACGAGTCACTTAAGTAATCAGGTGTTCAAATCATAGGTAATCACGGGAATTCACTTAAAATAATCACCGGAAATTGTTGAGTAATCACTGGATATCATCGAAAATTTATGAGTAATCACCGATTGTTTTACGAAAATCAGAAATCGGGTGTACAAAATATTTACGAGTGACTACCCCCTCGGCAAGTATACGACTGAGCTAAGCGTTATCTGTAATACAGACAGAAATGAGCTAATGACAGCATTTCTCGCAAAAAAAGTAGCAAAAGATGAGATGAGCCAGCAATAATCAATGAAAGTATTCAGCCAAGTCGAGATAACGATATTACCAATGACCACTCTGTAAAGGGCGTGAGCGTCAATTTTCGAATTTGTGAGTTGAAAATGATTTTCCAAAAACTGCCCAACGCTAGAGATCAAGGTACAGGTAAAAGGCGGGACTTCCCTCGGAAGAGATCTTTCCGCGGAACAAGAAACGGAACGAAACAAAACTTCCGCGTCCGAACGAATGCCGTGTCCCGAAAAAATAATGACGAGATGAAGCGCGCCTCGACCAATGAGAACGCCGAATCATACCGAGTAAATGTAGAAAACATGTCCGCTCGAAATCCGTTGTCTCGTTTCATTAATTCAAAAGAATTCCAAAGCTACTAAAAATTACCGCTATTTGGGTGAGATTACCATATGCCGACTATTATAAGAAAATAATGCCTTTAAATTGCGTATTGGTAGAAGTTCATTGAACTTACGATAAAATGCAAAAACCATAATTTCGACATTTTATAAGAAACAAAAATGCGAAAAGTGTTAATCTGGCCACGTATTCTAGCGGCCATCTAGGAGCAACAAACGCAAAGAGAACTTAGCTAGCCTTGAAACACGCTAACGCAGTGTTGTGTACAAATTTCATTGGACGAGCCCTTAAGCTGATCGTTTTACGGGCGAGGGGGGGAATACAATTTCCGAATTTTCTCCTTCCGACGGCAGCAGGCGCTAAAGCATCTAACCAATGAGAAATGTACGCGATAAAATGCACGACTTTTAACGGGTTACGTTCTCCTTGTGTGGGGTGCTGTGTTTGTTGCTCCTAGCTGCCATCTAGGAGCAACAAACACAAGGAGAACGCAGCTAGCCTTTAAACACGCTAACGAAGGGTTGTGTACGAATTTCATTGGACGAGCGTCATGAGCCTTTACACTGAACGTTTTACGGGAGGGGGGGGGGAGAAAATTTCCGAATTTTCCCCTTCCGACGGCCGCAGGCGCTAAAGCGTCTAGCCAATGAAAAACGTACACAAGAAAATCCACTACTTTTGACGGGTTGCGTTCTCCTTTGTGGGGTGTTGTGTTTGTTCCTCCTAGCTGCCATCGTAGTTGACATTCTGTGCCACAGAACACGTGACGTAAAAGAGCAGCTCAACATGCTCCAAGATCTTGGGCTTTTCTTGGCTCTATCGCGCTCGCTCTATCGTCAAAGCAAGAGTAAAGAAAGTCAACTGATAAAATCGTCTGCTTATCCAAAATTTATAATTAAAATGCCGTCATAGTATTACTCTTCTTACCGTACTCCCAAATATCCCAACAGGCGAAAGGAAACCTCTTTACGCTTTTGTACTTACGCTATCACGAGCCTACGTGACGTAGGGGTAAAAAGTGTAGCACCAAAAATTCCAAATACACCGAAACTCTACCAATAGTTTACAGTGTAGTGTATTTTGAGTAAAATTGGGACGCGAATAATTTGCAAAAGTGTAAAAGTATACACTCACAATGTCAGAGGCGCATGGTCCCTATAGGGGAAATATTATTTTAGGGCCTTTTTGTACCTCGTCGAGACCTCACACGAAATGTTATGTTTTGCACCCCCCTCCAGTTGGTATAATGGGGTGCCCTAAAAATCTGGGACCTAGTGCGACTAGTCATAATATGATAAAATCTTTATTGATTACACTAGCGAGATAACCTAGCAGGCTAGAATTGCACTGATTAAACTGAAATTTAAGTTTTAAGTTGAGATTCTTCAGTATTACACTTTTTAAGGAGGGATTCCTCGGTATTACATCTTCTAAGCAGGGATTCTTTGGTATTATACTTTTAAAGCAGGGAATCTTCGTTATTACACTTTTTAAGCATGAATCTTCGGTATTACACTTTTTAAGCATGAATCTTCGGTATTACACTTTTTAAGCGTGAATCTTCGTTAATACACTTTTTAAGCATGAATCTTTGGTATTTCACCTTTTAAGCAGGGTTTCTTCGGTATTCCACTTTTTAAGCATGATTTCTTCGGTATTACACCTTCTAAGCAGGTTTTCTTCAGTATTACACTTTTAAAGCAGTGTTTCTTCGGTATTACACTTTTAAAGCAGTGTTTCTTCGGTATTACACTTTTTAAGCATGGATCTTCGTTATTACACTTTTTAAGCATGAATCTTTGGTATTTCACCTTTTAAGCAGGGTTTCTTCGGTATTCCACTTTTTAAGCATGATTTCTTCGGTATTACACCTTCTAAGCAGGTTTTCTTCAGTATTACACTTTTAAAGCAGTGTTTCTTCGGTATTACACTTTTAAAGCAGTGTTTCTTCGGTATTACACTTTTTAAGCATGGATCTTCGTTATTACACTTTTTAAGCATGAATCTTTGGTATTTCACCTTTTAAGCAGGGTTTCTTCGGTATTCCACTTTTTAAACATGATTTCTTCGGTATTACACCTTCTAAGCAGGTTTTCTTCAGTATTACACTTTTAAAGCAGTGTTTCTTCGGTATTACACTTTTAAAGCAGTGTTTCTTCGGTATTACACTTTTTAAGCATGGATCTTCGTTATTACACTTTTTAAGCATGAATCTTTGGTATTTCACCTTTTAAGCAGGGTTTCTTCGGTATTCCACTTTTTAAGCATGATTTCTTCGGTATTACACCTTCTAAGCAGGTTTTCTTCAGTATTACACTTTTAAAGCAGTGTTTCTTCGGTATTACACTTTTAAAGCAGTGTTTCTTCGGTATTACACTTTTTAAGCATGGATCTTCGTTATTACACTTTTTAAGCATGAATCTTTGGTATTTCACCTTTTAAGCAGGGTTTCTTCGGTATTCCACTTTTTAAGCATGATTTCTTCGGTATTACACCTTCTAAGCAGGTTTTCTTCAGTATTACACTTTTAAAGCAGTGTTTCTTCGGTATTACACTTTTAAAGCAGTGTTTCTTCGGTATTACGCTTTTTAAGCATGAATCTTCGTTATTACTCTTTTTAAGCATGAATCTTTGGTATTTCACCTTTTAAGCAGGGTTTCTTCGGTATTCCACTTTTTAAGCATGATCCTTTGGTATTACACCTTCTAAGCAGGGTTTCTTCGGTATTACACTTTTTAAGCATGATCCTTTGGTATTACACCTTCTAAGCAGGGTTTCTTCGGTATTACACTTTTTAAGCAGTGTTTCTTCAGTATTACACTTTTAAAGCAGTGTTTCTTCGGTATTACACTTTTTAAGCATGAATCTTCGTTATTACACTTTTTAAGCATGAATCTTTGGTATTACACCTTCTAAGCAGGGTTTCTTCGGTATTCCACTTTTTAAGCATGATCCTTTGGTATTACACCTTCTAAGCAGGGTTTCTTCGGTATTACACTTTTTAAGCAGTGTTTCTTCAGTATTACACTTTTAAAGCAGTGTTTCTTCGGTATTACACTTTTTAAGCATGAATCTTCGTTATTACACTTTTTAAGCATGAATCTTTGGTATTACACCTTCTAAGCAGGGTTTCTTCGGTATTCCACTTTTTAAGCATGATTTCTTCGGTATTACACCTTCTAAGCAGGGTTTCTTCGGTATTCCACTTTTTAAGCATGATTTCTTCGGTATTACACCTTCTAAGCAGGTTTTCTTCAGTATTACACTTTTAAAGCAGTGTTTCTTCGGTATTACACTTTTAAAGCAGTGTTTCTTCGGTATTACACTTTTTAAGCATGAATCTTCGTTATTACACCTTTTAAGCATGAATCTTTGGTATTTCACCTTTTAAGCAGGGTTTCTTCGGTATTACACTTTTTAAGCAGTGTTTCTTCAGTATTACACTTTTAAAGCAGTGTTTCTTCGGTATTACACTTTTTAAGCATGGATCTTCGTTATTACACTTTTTAAGCATGAATCTTTGGTATTTCACCTTTTAAGCAGGGTTTCTTCGGTATTCCACTTTTTAAGCATGATTTCTTCGGTATTACACCTTCTAAGCAGGTTTTCTTCAGTATTACACTTTTTAAGCAGTGTTTCTTCAGTATTACACTTTTAAAGCAGTGTTTCTTCGGTATTACACTTTTTAAGCATGAATCTTCGTTATTACACTTTTTAAGCATGAATCTTTGGTATTACACCTTCTAAGCAGGGTTTCTTCGGTATTCCACTTTTTAAGCATGATCCTTTGGTATTACACCTTCTAAGCAGGGTTTCTTCGGTATTACACTTTTTAAGCAGTGTTTCTTCAGTATTACACTTTTAAAGCAGTGTTTCTTCGGTATTACACTTTTTAAGCATGAATCTTCGTTATTACACTTTTTAAGCATGAATCTTTGGTATTACACCTTCTAAGCAGGGTTTTTTCGGTATTCCACTTTTTAAGCATGATTTCTTCGGTATTACACCTTCTAAGCAGGGTTTCTTCGGTATTCCACTTTTTAAGCATGATTTCTTCGGTATTACACCTTCTAAGCAGGTTTTCTTCAGTATTACACTTTTAAAGCAGTGTTTCTTCGGTATTACACTTTTAAAGCAGTGTTTCTTCGGTATTACACTTTTTAAGCATGAATCTTCGTTATTACACCTTTTAAGCATGAATCTTTGGTATTTCACCTTTTAAGCAGGGTTTCTTCGGTATTACACTTTTTAAGCAGGGTTTCTTCAGTATTACACTTTTAAAGCAGTGTTTCTTCGGTATTACACTTTTTAAGCATGAATCTTCGTTATTACACTTTTTAAGCATGAATCTTTGGTATTACACCTTCTAAGCAGGGTTTCTTCGGTATTCCACTTTTTAAGCATGATTTCTTCGGTATTACACCTTCTAAGCAGGGTTTCTTCGGTATTCCACTTTTTAAGCATGATTTCTTCGGTATTACACCTTCTAAGCAGGTTTTCTTCAGTATTACACTTTTAAAGCAGTGTTTCTTCGGTATTACACTTTTTAAGCATGGATCTTCGTTATTACACTTTTTAAGCATGAATCTTTGGTATTTCACCTTTTAAGCAGGGTTTCTTCGGTATTCCACTTTTTAAGCATGATTTCTTCGGTATTACACCTTCTAAGCAGGTTTTCTTCAGTATTACACTTTTAAAGCAGTGTTTCTTCGGTATTACACTTTTAAAGCAGTGTTTCTTCGGTATTACACTTTTTAAGCATGGATCTTCGTTATTACACTTTTTAAGCATGAATCTTTGGTATTTCACCTTTTAAGCAGGGTTCCTTCGGTATTCCACTTTTTAAGCATGATTTCTTCGGTATTACACCTTCTAAGCAGGTTTTCTTCAGTATTACACTTTTAAAGCAGTGTTTCTTCGGTATTACACTTTTAAAGCAGTGTTTCTTCGGTATTACGCTTTTTAAGCATGAATCTTCGTTATTACTCTTTTTAAGCATGAATCTTTGGTATTTCACCTTTTAAGCAGGGTTTCTTCGGTATTCCACTTTTTAAGCATGATCCTTTGGTATTACACCTTCTAAGCAGGGTTTCTTCGGTATTACACTTTTTAAGCATGATCCTTTGGTATTACACCTTCTAAGCAGGGTTTCTTCGGTATTACACTTTTTAAGCAGTGTTTCTTCAGTATTACACTTTTAAAGCAGTGTTTCTTCGGTATTACACTTTTTAAGCATGAATCTTCGTTATTACACTTTTTAAGCATGAATCTTTGGTATTACACCTTCTAAGCAGGGTTTCTTCGGTATTCCACTTTTTAAGCATGATCCTTTGGTATTACACCTTCAAAGCAGGGTTTCTTCGGTATTACACTTTTTAAGCAGTGTTTCTTCAGTATTACACTTTTAAAGCAGTGTTTCTTCGGTATTACACTTTTTAAGCATGAATCTTCGTTATTACACTTTTTAAGCATGAATCTTTGGTATTACACCTTCTAAGCAGGGTTTCTTCGGTATTCCACTTTTTAAGCATGATTTCTTCGGTATTACACCTTCTAAGCAGGGTTTCTTCGGTATTCCACTTTTTAAGCATGATTTCTTCGGTATTACACCTTCTAAGCAGGTTTTCTTCAGTATTACACTTTTAAAGCAGTGTTTCTTCGGTATTACACTTTTAAAGCAGTGTTTCTTCGGTATTACACTTTTTAAGCATGAATCTTCGTTATTACACCTTTTAAGCATGAATCTTTGGTATTTCACCTTTTAAGCAGGGTTTCTTTTGTATTACACTTTTTAAGCAGTGTTTCTTCAGTATTACACTTTTAAAGCAGTGTTTCTTCGGTATTACACTTTTTAAGCATGGATCTTCGTTATTACACTTTTTAAGCATGAATCTTTGGTATTTCACCTTTTAAGCAGGGTTTCTTCGGTATTCCACTTTTTAAGCATGATTTCTTCGGTATTACACCTTCTAAGCAGGTTTTCTTCAGTATTACACTTTTTAAGCAGTGTTTCTTCAGTATTACACTTTTAAAGCAGTGTTTCTTCGGTATTACACTTTTTAAGCATGAATCTTCGTTATTACACTTTTTAAGCATGAATCTTTGGTATTACACCTTCTAAGCAGGGTTTCTTCGGTATTCCACTTTTTAAGCATGATCCTTTGGTATTACACCTTCTAAGCAGGGTTTCTTCGGTATTACACTTTTTAAGCAGTGTTTCTTCAGTATTACACTTTTAAAGCAGTGTTTCTTCGGTATTACACTTTTTAAGCATGAATCTTCGTTATTACACTTTTTAAGCATGAATCTTTGGTATTACACCTTCTAAGCAGGGTTTTTTCGGTATTCCACTTTTTAAGCATGATTTCTTCGGTATTACACCTTCTAAGCAGGGTTTCTTCGGTATTCCACTTTTTAAGCATGATTTCTTCGGTATTACACCTTCTAAGCAGGTTTTCTTCAGTATTACACTTTTAAAGCAGTGTTTCTTCGGTATTACACTTTTAAAGCAGTGTTTCTTCGGTATTACACTTTTTAAGCATGAATCTTCGTTATTACACCTTTTAAGCATGAATCTTTGGTATTTCACCTTTTAAGCAGGGTTTCTTCGGTATTACACTTTTTAAGCAGGGTTTCTTCAGTATTACACTTTTAAAGCAGTGTTTCTTCGGTATTACACTTTTTAAGCATGAATCTTCGTTATTACACTTTTTAAGCATGAATCTTTGGTATTACACCTTCTAAGCAGGGTTTCTTCGGTATTCCACTTTTTAAGCATGATTTCTTCGGTATTACACCTTCTAAGCAGGGTTTCTTCGGTATTCCACTTTTTAAGCATGATTTCTTCGGTATTACACCTTCTAAGCAGGTTTTCTTCAGTATTACACTTTTAAAGCAGTGTTTCTTCGGTATTACACTTTTTAAGCATGGATCTTCGTTATTACACTTTTTAAGCATGAATCTTTGGTATTTCACCTTTTAAGCAGGGTTTCTTCGGTATTCCACTTTTTAAGCATGATTTCTTCGGTATTACACCTTCTAAGCAGGTTTTCTTCAGTATTACACTTTTAAAGCAGTGTTTCTTCGGTATTACACTTTTAAAGCAGTGTTTCTTCGGTATTACACTTTTTAAGCATGGATCTTCGTTATTACACTTTTTAAGCATGAATCTTTGGTATTTCACCTTTTAAGCAGGGTTTCTTCGGTATTCCACTTTTTAAGCATGATTTCTTCGGTATTACACCTTCTAAGCAGGTTTTCTTCAGTATTACACTTTTAAAGCAGTGTTTCTTCGGTATTACACTTTTAAAGCAGTGTTTCTTCGGTATTACGCTTTTTAAGCATGAATCTTCGTTATTACTCTTTTTAAGCATGAATCTTTGGTATTTCACCTTTTAAGCAGGGTTTCTTCGGTATTCCACTTTTTAAGCATGATCCTTTGGTATTACACCTTCTAAGCAGGGTTTCTTCGGTATTACACTTTTTAAGCATGATCCTTTGGTATTACACCTTCTAAGCAGGGTTTCTTCGGTATTACACTTTTTAAGCAGTGTTTCTTCAGTATTACACTTTTAAAGCAGTGTTTCTTCGGTATTACACTTTTTAAGCATGAATCTTCGTTATTACACTTTTTAAGCATGAATCTTTGGTATTACACCTTCTAAGCAGGGTTTCTTCGGTATTCCACTTTTTAAGCATGATCCTTTGGTATTACACCTTCTAAGCAGGGTTTCTTCGGTATTACACTTTTTAAGCAGTGTTTCTTCAGTATTACACTTTTAAAGCAGTGTTTCTTCGGTATAACACTTTTTAAGCATGAATCTTCGTTATTACACTTTTTAAGCATGAATCTTTGGTATTACACCTTCTAAGCAGGGTTTCTTCGGTATTCCACTTTTTAAGCATGATTTCTTCGGTATTACACCTTCTAAGCAGGGTTTCTTCGGTATTCCACTTTTTAAGCATGATTTCTTCGGTATTACACCTTCTAAGCAGGTTTTCTTCAGTATTACACTTTTTAAGCAGGTTTTCTTCAGTATTACACTTTTAAAGCAGTGTTTCTTCGGTATTACACTTTTTAAGCATGGATCTTCGTTATTACACTTTTTAAGCATGAATCTTTGGTATTTCACCTTTTAAGCAGGGTTTCTTCGGTATTCCACTTTTTAAGCATGATTTCTTCGGTATTACACCTTCTAAGCAGGGTTTCTTCAGTATTACACTTTTAAAGCAGTGTTTCTTCGGTATTACACTTTTAAAGCAGTGTTTCTTCGGTATTACACTTTTTAAGCATGAATCTTCGTTATTACACCTTTTAAGCATGAATCTTTGGTATTTCACCTTTTAAGCAGGGTTTCTTCGGTATTACACTTTTTAAGCAGTGTTTCTTCAGTATTACACTTTTAAAGCAGTGTTTCTTCGGTATTACACTTTTTAAGCATGTATCTTCGTTATTACACTTTTTAAGCATGAATCTTTGGTATTTCACCTTTTAAGCAGGGTTTCTTCGGTATTCCACTTTTTAAGCATGATTTCTTCGGTATTACACCTTCTAAGCAGGTTTTCTTCAGTATTACACTTTTTAAGCAGTGTTTCTTCAGTATTACACTTTTAAAGCAGTGTTTCTTCGGTATTACACTTTTTAAGCATGAATCTTCGTTATTACACTTTTTAAGCATGAATCTTTGGTATTACACCTTCTAAGCAGGGTTTCTTCGGTATTCCACTTTTTAAGCATGATCCTTTGGTATTACACCTTCTAAGCAGGGTTTCTTCGGTATTACACTTTTTAAGCAGTGTTTCTTCAGTATTACACTTTTAAAGCAGTGTTTCTTCGGTATTACACTTTTTAAGCATGAATCTTCGTTATTACACTTTTTAAGCATGAATCTTTGGTATTACACCTTCTAAGCAGGGTTTTTTCGGTATTCCACTTTTTAAGCATGATTTCTTCGGTATTACACCTTCTAAGCAGGGTTTCTTCGGTATTCCACTTTTTAAGCAGTGTTTCTTCGGTATTACACTTTTAAAGCAGTGTTTCTTCGGTATTACACTTTTTAAGCATGAATCTTCGTTATTACACTTTTTAAGCATGAATCTTTGGTATTACACCTTCTAAGCAGGGTTTTTTCGGTATTCCACTTTTTAAGCATGATTTCTTCGGTATTACACCTTCTAAGCAGGGTTTCTTCGGTATTCCACTTTTTAAGCATGATTTCTTCGGTATTACACCTTCTAAGCAGGTTTTCTTCAGTATTACACTTTTAAAGCAGTGTTTCTTCGGTATTACACTTTTAAAGCAGTGTTTCTTCGGTATTACACTTTTTAAGCATGAATCTTCGTTATTACACCTTTTAAGCATGAATCTTTGGTATTTCACCTTTTAAGCAGGGTTTCTTCGGTATTACACTTTTTAAGCAGGGTTTCTTCAGTATTACACTTTTAAAGCAGTGTTTCTTCGGTATTACACTTTTTAAGCATGAATCTTCGTTATTACACTTTTTAAGCATGAATCTTTGGTATTACACCTTCTAAGCAGGGTTTCTTCGGTATTCCACTTTTTAAGCATGATTTCTTCGGTATTACACCTTCTAAGCAGGGTTTCTTCGGTATTCCACTTTTTAAGCATGATTTCTTCGGTATTACACCTTCTAAGCAGGTTTTCTTCAGTATTACACTTTTAAAGCAGTGTTTCTTCGGTATTACACTTTTAAAACAGTGTTTCTTCGGTATTACACTTTTTAAGCATGAATCTTCGTTATTACACCTTTTAAGCATGAATCTTTGGTATTTCACCTTTTAAGCAGGGTTTCTTCGGTATTACACTTTTAAAGCAGTGTTTCTTCGGTATTACACTTTTTAAGCATGAATCTTCGTTATTACACTTTTTAAGCATGGATCTTCGTTATTACACTTTTTAAGCATGAATCTTTGGTATTACACCTTCTAAGCAGGGTTTCTTCGGTATTACACTTTTTAAGAGAAAAAGCTTTCGCTAGTCACGATGGTTGAAATAGAAGTCCCCATTGAATCGCAAGTGTCCTCGGCTTCTGTGGAACCGTCGCCATCCGCCACCAGGAATATTTGGTCAGATCCTAGTTCCCTATTCCTTTGATATCAGATTCTGCACTCAGACGCCATCCATCAACGAAGACATCCGCATTCAAAAGCCAACCATTCTCGGATGTTTGTGAATTATTTATATAGTGGCCGCTACTTTTGTTAACTTTTCACTCATTTGGTTGATTTCTATTCACAAACGCTCTGAAGGACATGCAATTTTAAACTCCATCTATCCTCGAAAAGTTTATTTTGTAGCTTGGTTAGCTTGATTTGGTTTCAAAGTAGTTTTAAAATAGTTTTTTTTGTTATCGGTAAAATCATTGTTATATTGTTACGGGAATACGGGGACTAATAATTTAGCGCGTTTCCCTTCATTTGTTTGTGATGTTTCGTTGATTCGTGACTTCACAAATGGCAGCCATATTTGTTCCACATCAGCCAAATGTATGGGCGGCCAAGGGCCCCGATAGGCATCACTATCTAGAGAACATTTTATACCACAATTGTTTACGTTAATGAACGTAAAAACAACACTTCCAGAAGCACTTAAAATTGCTTCTCAATATTTACTGTAAATTAATAAATACAAAATATACTTAAATATCAGGATTTCTAATCTACAAGCGCTTTTTAAACCATGAGTGTTTTTGTCTTAGTCAAATCCTTGTCAAATCAAATAGGAGAGATCAATTATTGACCATATGGAACGTGCTCAATTTCTTTAAAAGGTCAAAAAACAGCGAAAGCCTTATTTTGATAATGTAATTGTACCAACCGATTCTTTCTTGAAATTTATGACATAAATAAATCAGGTTTTTGACACAAGTTTTGATTTGCTCTCTTACGTGACAAACGTTAAAGGGAATTGCAACGATGCATCAAGCGCCTAACTGATAAGGAC
The DNA here is from genome assembly GCF_980474605.1 of Leiobunum rupestre. Lineage (NCBI taxonomy): Eukaryota > Metazoa > Arthropoda > Arachnida > Opiliones > Sclerosomatidae > Leiobunum > Leiobunum rupestre. The sequence continues at coordinate 45,093,622 of NC_143390.1, forward strand.
TCTGGTTCGCTCTGGTTTCATGATTCTGATACATTTCTTTATAGGGCTTTGAATACAAAGTGCCCTCAAAACCAAGATATAGACCACGATTCTACATTATATCACAGAAAAGATTAAACAGAAAACTTTTAAAAATTCCAAGAAAAACAATTGATCTGAAATTTTTTTCTTAATATTTATACATTCGATATTTATATTGCATAATTTATTCCCCTCCAAATTGAATTTTTATTTTACCTTCTCTACATCTGCTCTCTAGGCCTTGGTCTTTTAGGCTGTTCTCCATAAATTTCTTGAATACATTTTTATTTTATTAACAAAATAATTCAGCATTCTAAAATGATAGGAAACAGTTTCCAGCCGTTCAATACTATGAAAAGTGACCACTAGCGACATCTCGTATAGGGATTCTGAACTTATCTTCAATTCCCGTATGGTCCAAAAACCGTGTACGAAATTTTAACATTACGGTAATAGGAAGAGACGTCTCTCTATAGGCTTGGTCGATTTCAAACTAAAATGACACACAGCGCCTCTCATGGCGAGCTCGCGCGTAACTTGATTAAAAGTTTTTTCCCCGCCCCATTGAAATTAATGTAAAGTTGGCGATAATTTAACGTTAATTAACCTACCAAATGATCTTAGAAATATTCCTCTGACAATTTTTCCCGTTTATATGAACTTAAATGTAATATAAAATCGTTTTGAAAAATCGTTTATCGCTTTATAACATTCAAAAATAATATTTTTAACGCGTCATGTATTAATCGGACAGCTGCTCGTCTAGGTAAAGTTGGCGTTGTAAAATGAGATTTTAGAAAGTAGGTTGTAATTCTAAACGATATTAATACTTTTCGCGAACTTTGTCATTAATAAATTATAAATATGACTTGAAAAGTTGATATAAGTTTCAAGGTTTATTTAAAAGCTAGTTTCATAACTTTTCATCCATTGGTTCGTTCACAATGTATCTTTAAAGTAGGTGAAAATTTAACGCCCAGTCTTAAGTCTCGGTTTAATCTACCGCGTATTTTGAAACGGAAAAACCCGATTACTATCGTTAAATGATGGCGAACGCTAATTGTAATACGAAACAAATAACGAAATACGTGGGATTTTTGTCGTTAAATGGACTTAGAAAATATTTTAGAGAATCTACGCATAGAAAAGGTTAAGCTCTTTTGGTAGGCAATCGTATATTTAACGTTAGGGAAACAGTTAACGAAGACAGCTCAGTTGGTCAAGGGCCATGCATAAGAAAGGACGTCGGTGACAAAAAAAGTCTACGATATACAGGGGCGTAGGAACGTTCTAGAAGTTGGAGGGGGCAAAGAGAAACGAAAATTCGTCTGGAGAATGGTTTTGAATTTTTAATGGAGTGTACCTTCTTCGAATGCATGTGTACTTTTTACTACTATGTAAATTGAAGGGAAAAGACTGCAACTTAAACACAGTTGAGTTTCTATACGATTTATATGCTTTTAAAATGAGAATTTGAGCCTTTTGAAGATTTCAACTGACCAAAAGGTTGGAGGGGGCAATAACATAAGTTGCCCCTCCCAGCAAAATTCTAGGGAGGGGCATTGCCCCCCCCCTGCCCCCCTGGTTCCTACGCCCCTGACGATATAACTATTAATGTAACAAATTTAATTTTAATTGTCATATAATTTCTATAAAATATTAAGCCGAATATTTTGAAATACCTGGTTTTGGAAATAAGGTACCAACGGCGACCTATAAGAGGGGCAGCTCACTCCAATGATTATTAGGACACCAGCGTATGATTAAATAATGATTAGATTAAAAGTAAATCTATAGCTTTGACTGTACAAAGATTAAAAATGATTAAACATGATAAAATTTTTAATCGAAGTTTTTAATTAAACTAAAATGCATTAATATCTCAAAAGTCTGTTAGATATATAATTTAAAAATATACCTGGTGTTTTGAAAATGGTGGTAGGAGCCAAATTCTATAGGTTCTCAGGCCGCTGTTTCGGAGTCAGGTAACAATTCATGTGTGGATGATCTACTTACACGCAAAATACAAACAGTGTACTATTTATACAGAAAATTATTCCAAAACAACGTACAGTAGAACAAAATGTCACGGAACATTTTTTAGTCGAATTGACTTGTAGAATCGATAGACCTTCGCTCCTACTAGAATTTGAACAGTCGTCCTACAATCACTGCAACACCTAGCGACAATGGCGGCGCCCTTGTCCTGGCGTGAAGATTTCATTTGATATTTGTAGAGAATCCAAAAATACGTTCGTAGCGCTAGTGTTATTTGTAATTTTATGTAAAACACGAGTAACAACGGAGCTGAAGTAGGTTATATTTCCAAAACGTTGACAGATTTGATGAAATGGGGAGACCTTTTCATTTAAACGTGGATGTCCTCCGGAGCCTTTTTAGAATCGAAATCAACCAAATGAGCCAAAGGTTAAAGCATATCGAAGACGCGAGCTGCGAGAATGCAAAATTCCGATGATGGATCAAGTGCAGATATCCTAGTGGATGATGGATGGCGTCTGAATGCAAATACCGATGGAATAGGGGAGCTCGTATATATATATTATATGAAACATATAAAAGGCACCTGTCTGCGAAGTCAGGAATCCAGTGGTGGTGTCAGATGTTGCCTAGGATAAGTATTTTTCTCTAGATTCCGCTAATTAAATAAGTGTAGCTTTAAGAGCCGAAATTTTTTTAAATTTAATGATTTCCTAATTAAAACTAACTTTAATTGACTTGAAATATAGAAAAGGCGGAGGATTGAAGTGTCAGGAATCCGATCGTGGTTTCAGAATTTATCTCCGACGAGTAGTTTTTTCTCTAGATCCGCGGGATTAAATGAGTGTATAAATTCATATAAATTGAATTTTGTATCCATGAAGTATCAGTCGTGTTATTTTAATTTTATTATAAAAAAAGAGTGTATAAATCTTCGAAATCCAAAAAATCGTGGAAAATTCGGGCTTAAGAATCCAGTATAGGTCAAAGCTATGTGATCCGTAACAGTTTGCGTTCTTTAATTGAGTCTAGGAATAAACAGTTAACCTATCGGTTTACTTGAATAGGTGCGATGGTTATTAACACGTTAAGAGATATTCTTGTATGAGCTATTGAAATTTGAAAAGGGGTGATGAGTTTTAAAGAATGAGAGTAAATACAGTAATAAAAAGGTGCGATGGTTATTAAAACGTTAAAGTGTTGGTTGCACGAAAAATCGATAGTAATAAAAACGAATGAATGCGGGCTTGTTTTGAAGCCCAGGGCGTTCTCTTTCCACAAATGTCATTGTCGAAACAAATTTCCAAGCCTAAGTGTATTAACTTTGAGTCCGAAACTGACCTTTTTCGCTCCCCAAAATCCTGAAATTTTCGGCGAATTTCTCTCCTCCGTAGCACGAGCAATTTGGGGCAAATCGAAGCTGTAGTTTTATTCCTAAAATAGAAGGAACTGAAGTGGAGGGATTCTGTTTACTTGTAGAAGTTTTCAATCCAGAGGTTTTTAATCATAATATTAGGCTTATTATCGAAATAAAAAATATTTTTTTTAAGCACGCGCTAAGCGGCGCGTGCGACCCGACGTTTAGCAAAACATTTACGAGGAGCCTTCGGTTTCATATCGTTTTTCTACTACGTAGGCTTGTGTATGCCTATTTCAATTACTAGCGCGTAGGACTTTTTCCTGGGTGTTAAATCAACCCGCTTTTAATCCCAGATGTAAAGAAATGTATTACAGACAATTAGCCAATGATACGCTTCGCATTTTCTGACGTCACGGGTGCCGAGAAAGTCTAGAAATTCACCGAAAAACTCGATTTCCACCATTTCGGCTTCTTTTTATAATAATTCAAAGACCACTTAACCGATTTTGATGAAATTTTCTGTACTTGCTTTAAAATGTTTGCTCTTTCTAATGAATCATTAATTAGCCATAGCTAAAATTTCGTGCAACCAACACTTTAAGACGTAGTCTTGTAGGAGCGATTTAAAAATTTGAAAAGGGAAGGGTTGCTGGCGATGAGATACGGAGGAGGAATTTTTTCCAAGAAAAAAAAGGTCGCACTATTCGATGATCTATATTTGTGTACAGTAGGCACCCGCTTAAAACCTTGGATCACATATTCCAAAGACAAAAAGTGTAGATTAAAAATCTGTAGTTTCGTTTGGCATTATAAGTACTATACTAAAGGCAGTTATCAAAGTCATATCCACGTTCTTTATCACCTTCAAAACGGATGACAGTTTTGACGGTGAAGGGTTGGCCACAAAAAAACATAACTGATTTAAATTAGTAAAACTTCAGAATGAGTTTAAATGAATAAAGTGGTCGCTTTAATATTATTTCGGAAAGTTGACCTTAGAACAAATAATTAAAGTTTGAAAACCCTGTTTTGTATAACAATGAATTTTGTTAAATAGTAAACATTTCCAACATTTATGGAAAATGTTGTATAAAAAGTATAGTTTCCTTGTCAAAAATAGGCCTTTTCCCACCTAACTAACTTATGATTTTATCCTTAAATTGTTTTGTCAAAATTGTGAAAATCAAGTTTCTGAAATTTTCAAATGGAAGCGTAGTAGCGTATACCCTACCTTAGACGTATACGGTGAAAGATTCTCGATTCTAGAATGTTGAGCGGCTCTTTTCCGTCACGTGTTCTGTGGCGCAGAATGTTCACTACGATGGCAGCTGGAATACGTGGCCAGTTTAACACTTTTTGCATTTTTGTTTCAAAATTATGGTTTTGCATTTTATCGTAAGTTCAATGAACTTCTACCAATACGCAATTTAAAGGCATTATTTTCTTATAATAGTCGGCATATGGTAATCTCACCCAAATAGCGGTAATTTTTAGTAGCTTTGGAATTCTTTTGAATTAATGAAACGAGACAACGGATTTCGAGCGGACATGTTTTCTACATTTACTCGGTATGATTCGGCGTTCTCATTGGTCGAGGCGCGCTTCATCTCGTCATTATTTTTTCGGGACACGGCATTCGTTCGGACGCGGAAGTTTTGTTTCGTTCCGTTTCTTGTTCCGTGACTCGTTACTTAAAATGGTGTTGCTCGATCATCACAACAGCCCTTAAAAGAGGTATCTCAAAAATTATCGAGCTCTTTAAGAAATGAAGTGCCGAAGTAGCAAAATAAACAAAAATATTTATTAGAGAAATTATTCCAAAGTTTCTAGTCCCCGGCTTAAATAACGCTTTTTTTGGATAAACGTAAGCTGTCCCACTTTCAAGCCGAAGAATTTTGTTCACTCTCCTGCTCGTACGATCAATGGAATAGTGTGAATTAGCGATCATTTCTCTCATTTACAGATAAATAAAGGAAATGCTCCGCTCACTCGTTTGAATCCAGCTCTCATTTTCAGTGGCGTCGCTAGGGTGTTTTAGGCGGTGCTTGAGCCACCTGTAAAATTTCTGAAGCGCCACCTAAAATTTCCGAAAAGCGCCTCCTAAAATTAACAATTTTTCCAATTCACTTGTCGAAAAGTTTCTTCGAACTTAAAGATGGTCATCAAAAATTTAATTTTTCCTAGTCGGCCTCAATGTTTCAACTTTACAAACCTTTTTGGGGGCTCCCCTCCCCTGCCACATATCACTCGCTAGGACGCCCCTGACCAGTGCTTATGGCTTAAGCGCCACCAATTTTGAAATCCTGGTGACGCCACTGCTCATTTTACTCCAAACGCTCAAACCCACTCCAAAATGAACGTAGGCCGCCCAGCCTCGTTTGTCACTCCCTTCTATTAGCGAATATCTTTTGGTTTTATCAATTCCCAGCTAGAATTTTGCGCAGTTTTGCTCGATTTGTGGTTCCGTGATTCGCTTATAAATGTATCGGAAATAGAAATAGTCAAAACAGAGGGCTAACTAGCTCGGGTTTAGAATTCATCATAATATTGCTTAGAGTTTTCCAAACAGTAATTAACAATAATATGGAGAAATTACCTAGCCCGGGAAGGGACATTTATATAAGTACTAGCGTAAGTAACGTAATATTATAGCGAAATATAATAACCGGGTGACTTATCGAATTTACTCTGATATCCAGGGCTTTTCGTTGAAAAACGTCATCGATACTTCACCCGTGACACACCAGCAACATCAAAACAATAAGGCCAGTGTTACTTTATATAAAGACCTATTGGCATACGAGTTTGAAAATTGATACACACGTACCTTGATTCTGGATAAATATCTTTCTAAAAATCTTAGTTGTGCGATTATCAATTTGGTATTTAGATAGCGTAAGTATTTGTTTTACAAGCCATTTTAAATCCGATTCTCTAATATACACAGTATTTCAGCAATACTTTTGTAAAAATAAGGACAGCGGCGGCGATCGGAAAACATTTAGTTAAATTCAAATTGTAACTAACATAGCCCGAAAAAAATTGACAAAATAATGGAAGAGGCTCTATATCTAGTTTTAATCATTACTATAAGAAGTCGACAAGCCGTATGTGAGTTCCTGAAACGAAGCCTTTTAATAAAGGCCAGTAAACCAAAACAAAATAACTTATTTCAAAAATTGAGGACCGAATTGGAAGCTGCTCTATATCCAGTTTTAAATATTACTATATACTAAATATAATTAAAAAAATACAGTGCATAAGTGTAACTCATTTAAAATGGCTAAAAAACAAATACTTACGGCATCTCAATACCAAGTGCTTAAATCGCATATAAAATCTGAATAACTAGGATTTTTAGAAAGATATGTATTCCGTATAAGAGTATAGTTCAAGACACGTGTGTATCAATTTTCGAAGCTGTATGACAATTCCGAACAATTTATTACCATGCGCTCCCATGAAGAATTTCGGTTTATTTCTTCCCGTAACAATTTTAATTTTAGGAGAGCGTTTGATTTTAGCGAATCGGACTGAAACAATCCACTAAACTAGCGTTTGATCGAATTGGTGAAATAACTAGTGAAACAGAGTCTATTTAAAACCGAGAAATATAGCTTTATTTTCGAGGACTTTTATTTTTTACAAAGTGAACGCTTTGGCGTCCGAAACAGTGTTGCCAATGTTTGAAAGTTGAAATTACCATTTCTGGGTAGTAAATTTCCCACAAATTCCCACACCCCTATTTAGCCCCGCCCCCAACGAAAACTCGACGGAAAACATGCCATAATTTTCAAAACTTTTGAAAAATTAATTTTTTAAAATTAAATTTTATTGAAATTAAAATGTTTAAACATTTTGGTTGTTAGGCCTATGCATTGATTGATTGTAGTATTAGGAGGCACCTCCTTTATATTATTTATTGATAGTCAAATTAAAAAAACATAGGATAAATACCCGCAGACATGAAAATTCCCACAAAATCAAAGTTTTTGAAGAAAATTACCTTATTCCCACGGGGCCAAAATTGACCCCAAAAATTCCCACAATATGAGAAATTTCCCACGATATGGCAACACTGGTCCGAAAAGCGAATGCTTTAGTTTTCTCCGATTTACAGTGGTTCTTTTTCATTGAATGCCAGAAGATACCGTTTAAACCCCGCTCGTTCGCTTTCCGCTCCCCCCAAGAGATGACACTTAACACGTGCCTTGGGCCTTCCAGAAAAGGAGCGTCCGCGAACAATGCAGGCTCCCCGGTCTCATCTGGCTTGTAAAACTGGAAAACGTGTACGAATACATCATTAACGACCGAAAAACAAGTTTAAAAATACAAATTATTTTTTAAGATAACCTTTAATTTTTATCTTTTTAACATTTAGTTTTGAAACTTTTAATTCTTATTTTTAACATTCCACATAGTTTTAACAGTTTCTTAACATAGACCTCGATAGAAAATTTTGATTTTTGTTTATTTTCTGTAATAAAACCACAACGGATAAAATCAGTATCAGAATAAGGTGACAGTCTTCCGACATTCCTAAAAATTCCGTACACTTTACAAAAAAAAGGTGTTAATAAATACTAAAATCCATGGTAATTGTCAAATTAAAAAATGTAGAATAAGAAGCGCGTCATTTTTGAAGTACTTCGTTAAAATAAATGGTTTTGTTTTATAAATATTTAAATCACCTTGAAAACCGCAAACTAATCGAATTCAGTTTCGGATTTCAGAAATCACCATCAAATTCCAAATCCGGTAAACAAAATTAGTAAATGCCAAAGCTATGGAATTAAATTCGTTCATCACCAAGGAAGTATTTTCACGCGCAGTATTTATTTGTCAAAAATAATATTTTCTTGATGGCGAACTTGTCTCTGCGCGTTTGACGAACGCGGAAGTGGCAGTTAGAACGCGCCTGTTAACCTCGACTGTGAACTTGAATCGATTTTCGCCCGCGAGGTCATTTCTTCCCGTAGATTTCGCGGCTTTCGTCGAGCCGATTATGTGCTGTCGTGGCAGCTGCCTAGTGTCTATGTTTGAAATATGTGGGTCAGTGGTGGATACTTGAGCCACCCTCCAACCCCCCCGCGTTTCTCTGTTTCCGTGGCAACGACCGATTAATCCGAGGCAAGTACCGTTTGCCAGCTTCAGACGTGACAGACTTTGCTTTTTCCTTTCGATAAACCGGAGAGGAACTTGGATAAAGGATTGTACGTCGAGCTTTGGAAATGATTCAGGTAATTCAGGGAGCTTCATTTTTTATTTATTGTTACTATTTTCTTTATTTTTAAATGACATTTTGTAGTTTGACAAGCCACACACACAATCATTATTATAGATTAACGCTTTAAGTATATAAGATTGGGTAACATTTTACTGACACAGGAACGTATGTGAAACTGTAGCGGTGAGGTGACCCTAACCCGGGGGCCCGGAGGTGAAAGTATCCATCGGCTATGATAACTTTATTAAAATTCAATTTTTAAATGCATTTAAAGATATCATTTACAGTTAAATGCGCGATAATGTATTTAATTTGAAGCAATATTTATTTCAAACTTAAAATGTCGTAGCTAAGATAATCAAATTAGCGAAAGTTTTTTCTCGTTAATTTTCACTTCATTAAACATTTTATATCTTTGACGCGTCAATTTGAACCTATAACATAAAGTTGAAGGCGCAAATTCATTAGTTACTCTCGAGGCTGCCCCAAACAGTAAACATTTTGGGAAAGGCAAAGCATCCTTTTAACTCCAATTTCGTAAGCCTATTGATACTTCGACACTTTTGAATGTGAGAGCAATTCACAGAGTGACTTCATCAGGGGGAGAAAATCTACTCCTAGCGAAACGATATCGAATGTAACCACTACGTTGGCAATGGTCTAGAGAGTGAGGAGTAAAATATTTCAATTTGCCTATATTCAAATAACATTGGTGAAGTCACCCATGTCGTTTTGGACACTTTATATAGTCATCTAATTTATTAGGGTGGACAAAATCTGTTTTTCGACTTTTTAGCATTAGGGGCGACATTCAAGACAATTTATAGTGGGTTGGTGGAGTGGCTAGCACTTTCACCTCGTAGCAAGAGGAGCCGGATTATGGCACTGGCTGAAAACTCGGAACAAATTCTTCAGCGTTGAGTGGGCCTGCAGCTGTCTCCGCACTGATTAAAGGGGCTTTCCACGAGTGCTTCGGTTCACCCTTTGCAAAAACACTTGTTGAGGTTAACGGTAATAGTTAGTGTACGGAGCTGAATTGATTACATTAAAAGTCGTTAGCAGCAGTGCCGGATTAAGAACTAGGCCTACTAGGCACTGACCTATGGGCAGGGTCGGCAAAAACAAGCCAGACTGGTTTAAACCACCCTGGTTTAATCCAACGAAAAAATCCATGGTTAAAACCCCTTTTTTTTTAAATATTGAGAAATGAATTAGAAATATTGAAAAAACTAAAACTTAACCTTCACTTTTTGTAGTAAGTAATGAGAGCTAGATATAAGCAATTAGGGGATCTTAAAATTAATTTTGCGCGTAAAATTACGCAGCCGTATTAGGGTATAAAAGCGGGTAAATAAGTCTGCTATACCTCACAATGTAAAGGTACTGTCACGCGCAAAAAAGTGATTTTGAAATCGGGCAATTTGAGCATTTTCGAAGTAATGAGGGCTAGATATAAGCAATTTGAGAATTTTTTTATTAATATATTTAACCGGTTTAAACCACCGGTTATAACCATACTGGAATTTTAAATTTTTTAAAAAGCAGGTTTTTTGTCAACCCTGCCTATTGGCCACCACCAACAGCAGGACCTTACCACTGATGAAATCAATGGATTTTTCACGGATTCGGTTTAAGATAAAAACATATTAGGCTTAATTGTTGCTTTATTATTTGAAAAATCATTATTCTCGTGACATTAGCCCAGCTTCGAGTTTTGCGTTTTTATGCTTTCCTTACATATAGTAGGCCCCCACCAAAATCTGCCTAGGGCCCCACCTTCAGTAGAACCGGTACTGGCTAACTGATTTGGGCCCCTTATACACTTGGTTCTGAACTCAACTTTCGAGAAATTTAAAACGCGAAATAGACTTTCCATTTGGCTCTCTAAGATTTTTAATGAACTAACGAATCGCGTGGCACACTAAGTGGTGAGGGTCACTAGGTCAAATGTGTGATCACTTTGGGGGGAAATAACCGTCAAGTTCGTGTATTGGCCATTTTTCGACGTGAGTAGGCGGGGATTGATACTTCAAAGAAAATATCGCGTTGTTCAATCTTTAACAAGCTCAGTATAATCAACAAACTACGTCAGTAGGTTATTACTTTCCCTAAAATCGATACGAAAGGGGGTATAAACATTCCATTCGACGCCTTTCCTCTCTCTTGCTCAAAAACGATTTCAGATTCTGGTAGGCGCGTAGAGCAAAATCGACTATTTTTTGTCAGCAAGCTCAACGGCCTGCCGTGACAGTGGCCTTGGGGTACCTTCGACTGTCCAACGGGCGACGGACGTACGCGATCCTGGGCGGCGCTGGACATTGCGTGACCTAGCTTATAGCTGGCAACCCTTTCGGTACTGGTAGAGTACCGGACGTTCGATTGAATTCTTCTCCGAGTACGCTACTCCTTCCTGTTAAAACTGGTTGATTCGCTGCCCTAAAGACGCAAAAGACGCAAAGTTTTTTCGGGGAAATACACTAACCTCAAATATCTCGCGGCCACGTTTGTTTGGTTATTGAAAGATTAGATAAGGTTATCCGCCTAATCTTAATAATTTTCAACATTATTGAAGCCAAAATTAAAAATACACCACTTGAAATCCGCAAATAACGTAATGGGTAAGTGAATTTTCCGCAGTATTATACGCGTTTTCTCGCTCAGAAAACGAGCTCTCACAGTTGACACTTCGCGTACAATTCATAATTATGAAAACATGGATTTATTCAAAAGAGGGGGTGTCACTATAGGGACCAGTTTACTAATTTAAAGATTTTGACGCATTAACTCACTGCTCCCCACGAAATGAATGTGTGTATAATTTTTATTTTTATCAACTGCGTACCCCCCACCAAAATCCCGGCTACGGCACTGATTATACGCCATCAGTTTTAATCAGAAAACGCTATAGCATATGCAGAACTGTTTATTAACCAAAATCACGTGATCCTTATTTACATTTTCAATCTTTCGAAAGGCCACGGGTAAATTGCATAATGCGCAGTTTCAACTTTCGGGAATAGAGCTGTAAATATAACGAAGTACTTCGAAAGAATGACTTAGTCACTTTATTCCAGCGCCAGCGTATAAGCGGATACGTCGACGGAAAAATCGCCATGTTTGCGTAATTTGGTGAAGGATTCAAGACCACTCGTAGACGCGTTTGGGGGCAATGTCGTTTCGGGTGCCAAGCAATCGAGTCATATTTCGCCATTAATATTTAAAACACGGGACTCGGGGTGCGGGTTTATGAACTTTTGGGAACGAAACTGTAAAGTTGTTGACTTTTAACGCAGGTGTTTTTAACGTCGCGATTGTTATTAGTCGAATCGAATGATCCATTCTGAAAACGTTGGACGTTCTGTATAATTTAGGTGTTTCGCAACGAACGCTTTTCCTCTAACCTCGACATTCGGTTTTTGTCGAATTTGGCAACTGCCGCTATAGATTACGTGCGAGGTTCCCATTTTCTATCTAGTCGCGAATGTCCGGTCATTCCTTTTTTAAATAGATTAGATTTCTCATTGTACCGAATCGAAATATTGCCTTCGTCCAATCCGGTGAGTGATACGCTATATTTCTTCTAATTAATATCCTACTAATTGGTACCCTCTTCAGACGTTCATTAAATAAGCTAGTTATTCTTAGCAGTGGCGGATACACAAAAAACTCAAGGGGGGGGGGGCGCTAAAAGACATCTTGAGCTATGGGTGTAATAACAAATCATCAAGTCAAATGCAAAGCTTAAGCGTCAAGGGGGGGGTGCCCCCCAATATGTATCCGCCACTGATTCTTAGTCCAGAAATTATAAAGTTATAGTTAGCAATTACGATTTAAAAATTAACTTGGTTCATATATCAGAATTATGCTTAATTACTGGTTCTGGAGACCAATTTGTTCATTGAGATAATTGAAAAAACCGTGTTCGTGCTGGTACCAATTAGGATTCTACGATGCCTTTGATCAGAAGTTTAATTCCAAATTAGGCTTAAAACTTGCGCGGATTTACTGGTTCAAAAATCTGAGAATAAAATTAATGAATGGCTTCAACCCGTAAAACAATTTAGTCAAGGGGAATTAGGGAGTTGCTGGTCCTGACAACCATTTCATTTTCCGGACTCGTTAAAAAGCTGTTTGTAATGAGCCACTGCGTAGGAATACAGGCACGTAGGAAAGTTTTAGATAAGGGCAGTACAGTTTGAACATTGAATTTGGCGCCCCCTGAAACGTAATAACAATAAGCGAAATAACTTATAATAGATTTTACTTTTCATCCGGGGACTAATTACTATAAGCTTTTAAATTAAACTGAAAATATTTTATTTGATAAAATGGTTTTTTCAAGTACCCTTTATTTAATTTCTGAGTCCGTCACTGCCAAATACTATAGTACGATATTATGTTATAGAGGTGTATATTATTTGATTCTTTGAATAAATGAAGAAACTTCTTTATTGTTTGAACAATATTAGAGCAAAGGCTACGCTAGATTACGCTTTGATACGCTGCCGCAAGACCGGGGGCCTGGCGAAACCTAAACTAGCCCGCACGTACATTAAAATTTAGGATAACATTTTCTTAAGTTCCATTACATTGGCCAAAGAATACGGAAGTTTCTTGTTCGTGTTATTTATTTTATCTTCATTTCGGTGTAGGGCAGTACTAAAGTAACACCATTAAAACTTAGACTCATTCAAAATTTCTTCGAAATTTGGGTAAAGCAGGATACGTGTCGAGACTAAACTAAACTAAACGGTAACTTATTAAATATGCACATTGCTATAGTTAAATGTTTTTTAAATTAACTAAACACTTCCAGTCTCGAAACCTACAATTAAGTCTTATTTAAATTACGTATAGAATTATAGTTAACATTTCCCAATAATAACGCCCCTTTCAAACCATTTAGGCACCCTTTCCAATTGTACCCATTTACCCCCCCCCCCGTTCCTACGCCACTGTGAGCTAATTTTTTAAGCGAAGATTATACGTGCTTTAGCTCCGTGTAACCTTTGTTTCTAAGAGACTAAGCGGTGCATCAAACGGGTTTAATTTCAATTAATTTGATATGATAAGTACACACAATAGATTCTGGGGCTCATCGAAATACTAGTTTTCGGGAAACTCGTTTTCTCGTTTCGGGGTTTTTAATACAAAATAGTTGCGCATTTTTGATACGACTCTGTACGGAATAATAAAAGACAATTTTTTGGGAGGGCTGGACGGTAGTGGGTGGTTGTACCGCGAGTGATCACGACGCAACAACAGGTGGAGTTGTTGATCGTGAGGGGAAAGCGAGCGGGCATTCTTCGGCGAAACGTCGGGAACGCGAAAATCTCTGGTGCTAAGGGCGATTTCCTTTCTAGGCCACATTCGTTGTCGTCATCAACTCCCCCCGAATCGCCGACGAAGCGGATCTGCGGGATAATCTTTCGTTTATTTGGTGGTAGCGGCCAATGTAGTCGCTCTTTTGTTGAAAACCGTCGATCGAAATTATGAAGAATCGGGAATTTTCGTCCCTGAAATCGATCCGGAGGACGCATTGCCAGTAGCTCCAGCTTCAATTCTCCAGAGCATCTTTCGCGATTGGAATCGTTGCGAAACCCCTTTATCGACTGCGACGCGTTCGTAATATGTCTTCTCGTTAGAATTGATTTATTGGATATTTCCGCAGCAGGTAATAATGATTTCTGATTTCGAGAATTTATTTTCCCGGTGGTTTTTCCCAGAACCGTCCCTTGGGTAGGGTGAGAGGGGCAGGGGCCCAGGGCTCCAAAATTTTAGGGGCGCAAAATCGATGATTTTCATTGAAATTAGATATTGAAAATTTAAAAATTTCTACTTAAGGTTCTGGGGGCTCTGGTTTTTCCATTGCGCGTTCTAAATTTAGGATGTATTTGATTTTGGTCGTTCGCCCAAAAACACGGTCTTGGAATAGAAAAACCAGTGATATTGAAGGAAACTTGAACGTTCGCGTTTGTCCTTCAATGAAGTGTCAGCCAACCCGCTGGCGTATTTCTCTCCAAATTTGACCTCGATTGATGAATTGATAGGCCTCATTCGCGGTCGCGTTTATTATAGCATTGAACGAAGTCCTTTACCGGAGGTATCAGGGTTTTGGTTTGTGGCCGTTTATCATATTCCTTACGCGTCAATACATAGTAACCCAAACTGCGATGTTTTTTAAAGTACTGGTACCGTAAGTCTATAATAATACCCCATAAGTATGGCCGTCCTATTCTTTTCACGTATCTCAAGTAACCTTTGACTGCGACTTACTATATAGACATCACTCCGTGAAAAGCTCTTAGTTACGTATTTAGTTAACGTGATATACTTATTTAACATTATTATAGACTTATTCTGATAGTTATGGAATTTTCTTTTTGCCACTCTCAGAGCGCTCCGAGATCATTATCGCGATGTAATCTGAAATGGGATTTAGTTTAATCATAAGTAACATAATACCCCTAAGTATGACATTTTGAAATTGTTTTAATACATTTTTTTTCACAGTGACGAAATTCACAGTAGCGGCACCATGAAGTAATCTAACCCAACTTCCGGTAACGTGATATTTCGAGAATTTGGTGGGTGATTTTGAATGCCGCCATTTTTAGGCTTAATTCGTATTTAGCCGCATTAATTTCGTTTTCGCCGCGTGCTGGAAGGCTTACACTATGGTTAAGCGCAAGAAATATTTTGGAGTATTATATGATTGGCTGAATTTGACCAATAGAAAAATTTAAATCACAAAGAGTGTTAAACTCCCGGGTTACAGAGTTACTGATTTATCTTTGGTGTAGTAAGAAAAAATGCACGATCAAGGCTTCAAGGGTCATACTTAGTTATATTATGTATTATGTTACTTATGGTTGAATGTACGGCACAACTATTTTACCGAGGGAGTATGTAATTTATAATTAGGGATAATGTCTATGTTGAGACGATAGGCGAGCTAACCACTGTCAGATGGCCTGTACACCGATTACGCGTACTCAACACTGATAAAGGTACAGACTCTAAAGATTACTCGTAATCTCATTAGTACAGTCTAAGGTACGGGCTTGTACACCGATTACGCTCCTCGGAGGGGATTGGGATCAACGCTTATCATCTCTACACTGTCATTCTCACTCACGAGGAGACTACCCGAGGTGATAATCTCCAATTTGGTTGAAACTAGGTGGGTATGTAGACCTTATGGTAACATGAAATTTCACCAAGGCAAAAATTGCAATGGGCATTAGTTTTGCCATGGCAACCGAAAATGTTTTTGACAACACAGTATGTATATTTTCTCATTGAAAATAACATGGGAATCTGAGCACATCTAAGGGTACCCCCTGTGAAAAATTTTAAAAAAATTTCAAATTTCAAAACCAAGAAAAATAGATCAAAATTGACAAATGAAATGAATTTTATGATATTTTGGTCAATTTGATCGAAATATGTAAAAATTGATAAATTGTTATTTTCAATGGGACAATATACAGACTGTGTTGTCAAAAACTAATGCCCATTGCAACTTTTGACTTGGTGAAATTTCATGTTACCATAAGGTCTACATACCCACCTAGTTTCAACAAAATCGGTGATTATCACCTCGGGTAGTCTCCTCGTCAGTATCAAATCAAATATTATTTGTGTGTCAAAAAGAATTCATCGTTACAAGTGGTTATATGGGCTAAGTCAAGATTTCGACTTGTAAGCCCTTTTGCTTTGGTAGTTCATAATAATACATTCTTGATATGATATAGATTGATCCGATTTGGCTGTGACATATGTTTCACAGCTGATGCGAAAACATACTACACTTTTATCTAAGCCGAATGACGAAGAAGCTATTTATTTAATTTAAAAAATATTTTATTTATGTTAAAATACTTTAGACGTACCTATCTACACATAAATGTTTAATTTACGTTTTTCAAAGAGTATGTTACTGATTTGCACTGAAAAATATACGGTAAATAAAGATATCTCAAACATTGAGTTTAGAATATAGTACCTCTAGAGCTAAAATTTTTATTTGATGGCGGGGGACACTTTCTTGAAATCATGTACGGACCAAAACAGTTATCCATAGTCTGTGGCTATCTAGTATCTACCACTAACGTGAACAGAGTATAAGGAGACGATATTTAAAAAAAAAATAATTTGAAAGATAGATGTCACCACCGACTAATGATAAATGTGAGCGTCGATACACGATTTCCAATAAGTGTTCCTGCAGACTCCAGCCACAGCGGATAAAAATTATGGCTCTAGAAGTATTATATTCCCAACTCAATGATCTCAAATGAGGTACATGTATAGGTAAAATTGCAACCTTTCTGCGTTAATTATCAGGACATAATAACTCATAAACACCAAACGATTTCGAGTCTACTAGTAGTCCTCGCTCGCTCAGCCAATTAGTAAAAGCATTATATTAATTGGAATTTTGTACCGTTTGTACGCATATACAAAATATAGGATTTATGTAGTACATGTCGGTACATACGACACACTCGAGCGCTTCCAACACTGGGGTGACTCTGGCTAATATCCGTTTGTTGTTGAATTAAGTAAGTGTGAAGTACTTTCCCATAATCAAGCCCCATTTAAGGAAGGCTTATGTCGGTTAAAAAGCCATAACGCGGCTTAGGTAATCAACTCTCAAGTTCAAGAATACTTTAAATAAATGTCTTTATTTTAACAATGAAAAGATATATCCTTGAAGTCACCGACCCGGAAACAAGAAAAACGTCATTGTACTCTTTAGATTTGCTGTCAAACGTGGGAAAAAAATAAGCTTAAACTTGTAATTATGAAGGGGGGGGGGAATTGACCAAAATAGATTTCGAAGACCTTGAAAAGTAATTTTTATATAAAAGTGTAACATCTTTGTACCCTTTTCAGGCGAGGCTTGTAAAACAGGGTTTAGTATCCGTTTAGTAAACCTCAGTTAATTTTTTATACCAGCAGTTAACGCTTTAATTGTAGACTGGGGCAGGGCTGGAAATTTTTATGAAACAGGGAGACATTTTCTGGAAAATTTCACACCAAAACAAGTTTAAAAATATCAAACACTGAATAGCGTAATAAAATTAACATTTATGGTTGGTAACTTGATACTCGTATCGTTAAGTCAAAAATTTAGACGAACAAGGTTTTACAAGACTATAGAGACCAAAACATCGTAGCCTACGTAGAGCATAGTGCCGATTTGATTTGGTACGGTGGCGGCGTGTGGCGAAAATCACCCGGCGGCGGCGGCGGCGTGAAGGGCCAAAAATTTCTGACCCCTTTTGAAAATTTGGGGGAAAAATTCTAAAAGGTTTTGAAAAAGAAAAAACATTTACTTAGAAAAACTCACAACAATTTCGGCGGCGGGATCAAAATTTTCGGCGGCCGTGGTTGCGGCGCGCCGATAGTAAATGACTCAGCAGCGGCACTTCGGCGCTAAATAAAATATCGGCGACGGCGGCGTTGGATCGGCGGCGCTAAGCTCTAATACCATGTTCGCACGGAGAAGCTAGGTTAACCTAGGAGGGTCAAATAACCCCCCTAGGTGAGCATTTTGCCAGTCCGAACGCTCGGCGAAAAGACGGACGAAAAAACCGGTTTTCTGATCACCTAGGGGGGTGAGATTCCGAGAATTTTAAACGGTGCGAACAATAAACGGATTACGGAAAGTCCAGTTTCAATAAAAATGCACGTGCGAACGCCTCTCGAAAGAATATTTTCCAGATTAACGTTCGTATTTAGCCAAATTTCTTGTTAAAATCCACGTGCGAACGGTTTCCGGCTTTTTAGATACAGGAAAAAACGAAGAGAAAAACCCTGCGTCCGAACGCTCGCCGGGTTTTACCTAGGGGGGTTATTTGACCCTCCTAGGTTAACCTAGCTTCTCCGTGCGAACATGGTATAAGCCTACCTTTAAAAACTTACTAGCTAGGGTAATGTTTGATAATGAAATATCTACTTAAAATGCATTGGTTTACTAAACCTGGTTTGATAAGCCAGACTACTTAGTTTTTAAAGAAATGTTTATCCAATATAATACAACGAAAATTAGATACCTTAGTTCCAAAACTCGGTAACTCAATTTTTTGGGTTTTTCGAAAGAGCAGTTTAATTTTAGTGTATACTATAAATACAGTTTTAAAGTTATTTTAACATTAAATTTAAATAATTTTCCAATAGTTTTAAAAACATTAATATTGAACATTTTTTACATGACGGAATTCGACTTTTCTAGAGGTCGGTAACGGTTAATCATTATACATCTTTAAATTGATTTTTTCGGGATAAAAATGTAAACAAAGAAATTTACCGGTTAATATTTCGGAAAATGATTAAAAACATGTATTATTCGTAAAATTTGAGCTTTTTATCGAAAACACCGTCGTTTTACGAATAATTTTGAGAGCTTTATTGAATAAAAGTTAACCATGCCCGACCTCTAGACTTTTCCATCTTGTACTCCTTAATAGGCGCTTAAATAAAACATCTTCAAGAAAAACGCCAAGAAGTGATATTTCCGAAGTTACTGTTTATATAGTCACCACCCTCCAACGCATTGTAACCCGGCCACCTGAATTAAAGGTAATCAAAAGCGCTAAGTGACTTGTGCCTAATGAAGTGTCTATTAGCCTAGTTGATTATTTTTGTTATTATCATTATTATTAGAGTGCTTGTTGAAATATTTGCAACTTTTCACCTGTAAACAGAACGTTGGTTTTTTGCTAAGCCTTAGTATGTCAAAAAAGCTACCTAGTTAAAAAGAAACACTTAAAAGTTTCCATTATTTCAACAAGCACTATATGAACAGTAACTTGCAGGTCCTAGCTCTCGGAAATATTACTTCTGGGCGATTTCCTTGAAGATGTTTTATTTAACCGCCTATTTCCAAAAAAAAAATATTTACGTTTAACAAGAATTAATTTATTCCCTAAGTATAATTAAACACATTCTTGGTTTAAATAATTCTTAGTCCGAGTGAATTAACGGCTTAAAAATATTAAATTTTAGTCCGTGTAATTTATCTCGGAATAATTTGTTTTCAAAACATTAATTCTTATCAAAAGCCTTTCTAATTCCTCGCTTATGCGCGAATGCCAAATAATTTACGGCTTAATTTTCAACTTCCTCATTTTAACTTTAATTTAAAACTATGTTTAAGTAGTTTTAAACTGTCGCGTGGGTTTTCGGGATTACCAAAACAGAAAAGAAAGAATGACGCTAGATAAAACGCGCTACCTTAATTCCAAAATCAGGTATCTCAAAAAATTAAATCATTTAAGTTTTATAAAATATTATTGCGCAATAATTTTTAAAAATCGATAAATTTGAAATCACGTTTGCTCTATGTTTAATATTTTTACTGCAAATGATAGTTGGAAATTTTAAATTATCTCTCTAAAAACGCCAAAAATAAAGAGAAAAGTATCCCAAGTCGAGTTACCGGGGTTAGGCACTGCGAGAGCGGAGGCGCTTTCGTACCCCTCCGTCGCGCCTGCGCGGCTTTATTCCACCAGCCAATCAGGATCGTCCGTGGAGCACGCGCTTTTTAAAGGGAAAAGAATCGAAACTATGACACTTCCTTATTGTCCTTCGTGAGTCGAGACAATAATGTTTTAAATTGTTACGAAGGAGTCAATGTTTTTCGAAATCTAGCTTGACTTGTAAAAGCCAGTTCTCTTTGTTATCTAGCTTGGAATAAAAACAGTATTAACCTATTGTTTCTAGCGCATTTTGCCACCTTTTACGGTACAGCTAGTTAAATATTGTATCATTTTTGACATTTTTTTCATTTTTCTTTATATATTTATATATCAAGGCGCTATTATATATAATTTGACTGTTAAGCGAATCTGTTCGATTCCCATCATTTTTGTGCCGTTCTTTGGTGAGTTTTTATTGCGTTTTCGCTAGTTCGTGGCATATTATAGATCACCAAATATTTTATTCATTGAATTAAACTAGTTATTTGGGATATATTTTTACCAAACATCAAAGTGTCATAACAAAATTTAAAAATTCAATAGTAAATAAAAATTATTTTTTGAACTCTTCCCCAACGAATTAAAAAATAGATTACACCTATTTTCCCTAAAAACCGAATTCCACAAAATATTCTTCAGTTGACCTTTTTTGGAGTATTTTTAAATTAAAGGTAGGTTTGTGCTTTTAAAAACATTAAGTTTAATAGTTGCGTTTCCTAGGATAGTTTATTTGAAATTTTCATAGTAGGGTAATGGTCACTGGTCCTTGGGACTAGTGTGTTAATTGGCCACGTCAGCCAGGGTCCTGATTCAACTCTTTCAGTTAAAGAATTAAAATTATCTTAAACTCTATTGAAATTATATTAGCTAAAGAAAATTAATTTTCGCTTATTGGAATCTGCGTCTAGTCTGCGAAGGTACATGTTTCATTCTAATTTCCTATATGGGTACTTTTCTGGTAAGAGCTATATTGTTAACTTCTGGTTAAAGATAACATTTTAAAGTAGTGTTGTTAATTTTCCGGAAAAACAAAATGCGGAAAAATTTCCAGAAAAAATAAAAAATTTAAGCATAAATTACTTTTTAATGTTTAACTTTTTATCGATATAATATGTCTAATATATCAGGAAACTATATAGGTATACACTTGGAATGTCTAAGGAAGATTTTTACGGCCGTGATGAAGCTCGTAGAAACGGGCGTGTCTTAAAGCGGGAAAACTCACGAGATAAACTCTCGCGCCTCGCTACCATAATTCGTCATGGTCATTATATTATTAGCTTACCTGATTATCTCTTTTATAACCATACAAATACCTGAAATTAGGTATCACTACACTTCTTTCGCGAAGAACATAATAATTAGTTTAATTACT
The DNA here is from genome assembly GCF_980474605.1 of Leiobunum rupestre. Lineage (NCBI taxonomy): Eukaryota > Metazoa > Arthropoda > Arachnida > Opiliones > Sclerosomatidae > Leiobunum > Leiobunum rupestre. The sequence continues at coordinate 45,115,092 of NC_143390.1, forward strand.
TCAAAATATTAAGTACGATAACAAATTGATTTTTTTAAATCTATTGTTTTATAAGCCTTTTTTGCGCGGGAAGATCGCCTATTTGTTACCATGACGACGCTTTCTTTTCGCGTCAAACCTCGAGCCAATGAATTTGAAATGTCGTGTTACGTCTTACACTTGACGTAGTTGAGCCCCACCTTTTTCTCGACGCGCTTTCGTATCACCGTCCCAATGGAACCTTAAACATCCCAAGTGTTAATATCAATAAACATACTACAAAACATTAATAGTGTTACATTGTTAAACAGTTTAAACTAGTCTAGAGGTTTGGTTTTACTTTTAGATTCGAAAAAATGAGGCGAAAATGCCTCTTTATTTAAATTTGCCAACAATATATTAGACTAATCATGGAATGATTTTTTTTTATTTTTTTCTGAAAAATACGGAAAATTTTCCGTAAAAAAATTATCGGTCAATTTCCGGAAAATTTTCCTACTTACAACACTATTTTAAAGGGCTGTCCCAAAAACGAATGATTTAAGAGAAATTAAGAGCTGACATGTGAAAAGGTCGTCAGGGTTTCGCTAGTAGCAATTTCGGTTTATTTCTAACAAAGCATATGCCTTCTTGTCGATGGAACAGTCACTATAGAGTAGCTGAACGTGCAGCCTCTAGTATTTCTATCTTTCCGAAAAGGAATACAATATTGTAGAGTTCGGTGGAACAGATAAATTAGCCGCCAAAATTTCCATTAATCATAAAAATTTCGGTTAACTGTTTATTTATGGATATTATTCGCGGTGATAAAACTATTTAATATTCAAAAAATAAGTTTTAATTCGGATAATTTTCGGTTATGGATAAAAACAAATAAAACGGCCAAACCCCGAGCTCTACAATATTGGCATCCCGACCTCGACCCCTAAAGGACAAGTTAGTTTCCTATTGCGTTTTGGACAATTTTCGTTTTTGCAATGTGTAGATCAAGCTATTCTTATCAGTGCTATTTTTAAATACCAATGCCTGAGATATATAAATAAAGATACGAAACGAAAACCACCTCAAAACGCACCAAATCAGCCATATTTGACTGACTTTAACTCAAAATGACGAGAGCAAATTTCGGAGATTTTTTAGGTATGTTTAGACAAGATGTCATATATTGCAATGATGGCGAAAAACCTTTGTTATAATTGTTTATTCGGCAACCTTTGACGTTTGAAATGATAAAACCATTTCTTTAGCGTAGGGCAAAATGAAATTAAAGGGAATATAACCTCGGGTATTTGGTGTGGAACACCAACGTTTACAGCTCTAGAAATTTTTGGCGCCACTGTACGGGGTAATTTGAAAAATTGAAGGGGTCTTCCGTAAAGATTGCTTGACAGGTTATATTCCTTTTAATAAAAAAATTCAAAACTTAAATTTGCTCAAAATTATTATTTTTTGTAAGAGACATAAAATTTAATTCACATTCTATCCATTGCCAAAATGAATATTGTCCAAAACGCAATAGGAAGCTCAAAATTATAATTTTTTGTAAGAGACATAAAATTTAATTCACATTCTATCCATTGCAAAAATGAATATTGTCCAAAACGCAACAGGAAGCTCAAAATTATAATTTTTTGTAAGAGACATAAAATTTAATTAACATTCTAACCATTGCAAAAATGAATATTGTCCAAAACGCAACAGGAAGCTCAAAATTATAATTTTTTGTAAGAGACATAAAATTTAATTAACATTCTATCCATTGAAAAAATGAATATTGTCTAAACGCAACAGGAAGCTAACTTAGGCTTTAAGGGTCATGGTAGAAAAATGTTTGCATTTGAAAAATCCGTGTATTCTGCAGAAACCAAAATATGTTTTTTCCCCAAAATCGGGATTTTGGAACATAGTGCTTTCTTAAAACTCTACTGAAATGAAGTGAAAAGAGGAGAATCGGAATACATTTCAGAGATCTTGAAATTTAAGGACGTGTTAAAGAGGAATTTGTTCTAAATCAAAAAATGGTCGGCTAACACCCGCTACGACTTGTTTAACGTAACTTGCGCCAGTTACCCCAAGTTCCCTTTAAACCTGGTGACATAAATGTGATCCGCTATTACTATGTATCTTTATACTCCCTTTAAGGACATTTTGGAAAAGGTGAACGTCCTGAAACGGGGCGAGTTACAAAAACCTATATCTATAATAAATTTTTTGTAGTCCAAATTGATATCTAAGCTTTCTATCCTGTCTAACAGGGGGGTTCTTTGCTATAATTGAATGTCTCCGTGTCATGCACAGCAGTGTTACTGTGCCTATCACCCCCTATTATATCATTATTGAGCTTTCTTCCTTTGAAAAGATGTTCTTCGCGTGTTCATTATTTCACCTCCTCTATAAGGACGTTAAGTACTATCTTTGATTTTGAGCTAGTGTACAAGCTAAAATTACCGGAATCGAACGAAATACCTTCCTAACACGAACTTCACTTAATTATATTATCTATTTTTGTGAGCGTATGTTTTTGGCGATTAACTTCTAAATTTTTAGCTAGAAACCATTCTTGTATGCCAAGCTCTCCGTGACTACACTATCCCCTAACTTCTACTATAAAGAAAAAACGCTCAAACTGTAAAATATTTCAGAATTACCAAAACCGTACAAAATTGCAAAAAAGCCAAATTGCACAAAATTGCCCAAATAAAGGTTGAAACTGCTTAAAATGCGAGAAACAAAGCAAAACTGCACAAAATTTCCAAAAACGATTAAACTGCTTAAAATGCAAGAAACAAAGCCAAACTGCACAAAATTTCCAAAAAAGTTTAAACTGCTTAAAATGCAAGAAACAAAGCCAAACTGCACAAAATTTCCAAAAAAGTTTAAACTGCCTAAAATGCAAGAAACAAAGCCAAACTGCACAAAATTTCCAAAAAAGTTTAAACTGCTTAAAATGCAAGAAACAAAGCCAAACTGCACAAAATTTCCAAAAAAGTTTAAACTGCTCAAAATGCAAGAAACAAAGCCAAACCGCACAAAATTTCCAAAAAAGTTTAAACTGCTCAAAATGCAAGAAACAAAGCCAAACCGCACAAAATTTCCAAAAAAGTTTAAACTGCTTAAAATGCAAGAAACAAAGCCAAACTGCACAAAATTTCCAAAAAAGTTTAAACTGCTCAAAATGCAAGAAACAAAGCCAAACCGCACAAAATTACAAATATAGAGCCAAACTATACACAGATTTAAAAAGAAACCAATCTAAAACCAAGCCGCATAATACTTAAAAAAAAAAGCAAACAGCCCAATAATTGTGGAAAAAACGCTGAACCTGCATAAAAAAACGGGAAAATCGCCCAAATTTCTCAAATTCGATAAAAGTATGCTCTTTTATCTTTCACGAAAGAAATGTCCATGTCCCTATACTGCTAATTTTATTCGCTTGAAACACGCACCTACGCAAGTTCCCACTGATTTTTCAAAACACGTTCCGGAAGAAAATATAATTTGGAGTACGAAAAAAAGGATATGGCATGAATGTATTCATTTCAACCATGAATATCGAATTATATCATTACCCTTTCTACCATCTGGGGCTAAAATGGACGGTGCCTTTTGCGTCTTACGTAATCACTTGAGCCACAAATCGTTTCCGGGATTGCGCGATTTAACCGGCGAAGGAAATGACTCGTGATTCTTAGAACAATTCCTGTACTTTAACAATATTACTTGGTAATCATAACTAAAGGAATTTATTATTAATATTCTTACCTATATTAGTTCAATCAAATCGATGTGCATTCAAATTTTTTAAACCAAATTTATCGCTAAACCTTGGCACTGAAAACTAGTCAAGTTTCAAATCGTTGCCCTTCGATACAATTTTTAAGCGGTGGCGCGTTTCCAACGTCATAATAACTAAGCTCCTCCCATCCTGCCGACTGAGGCCAGACTACCTAATGCCGTTCGATATTCATGGTTAAAATGAATACATTCATGCATATAGTGATTTTCCAAAACCATTACACCTTGAAGTTATGGTTTATAAATAAGTGCATAGTCTTATGCAGTGTAATTTCATATCATTAGGCGAACACGCTTTAAATTTGGGTGGTTTGGCGGGAAATTTGCGCCTAAATGTTTCCATAGGCGAAGAGTTATATAGCACCCAGTCCCAATAATTTCAGAGACCTCTAAGTACGGCCCTGTTTTTGTGTTTCGTCATGGGCGTTTATAACGTTGGTTTTATCGGTGGACGTTAACAATAAGCTTAGTTTTTCTGTCCAGGTGTTAATTCATCCAATTTGACATAAAAGCTAAAAAGCCAACGTATTAAATTGCAAATTCATCCGTGATTTCTTTCTCCGCAGAAAGGCCGAAGGATGTCGACGTAAATGGGATTGTAATTGGACAGCGCCAACTGTGATATGGGATGTTGCGGCGGAGGAAACAGAGTTCATTCAGCCAAGGTGAGTGATCCCTATAGAGGACAAGTTCTTGACAAATGAACCTGTCCTTTGAAATGTAGAGCGACGAAAGAGGCCCCGAAGACTTGTACTTCGATGGGCCAGTTAAAGACCGCAGCTGCAGAGATGTCCTTTTCTTGCTACTCTTTGGGGCTTTTCTCGGATATCTGGTAGGTAATCAAATTTCCCGTTATTGTCATCTTATTCTTTAATTTTAAGTAAGGATCAAACTATTCGTCACTGTTAGACCCCAAAAATGTCTTGGTATGGTCGCTGTCTCTGTTAGACCCCAAAAATGTCTTGGTATGGTCGCTGTCCCTGTTAGATTCCAATAACGTCTTGGTATTGTCGATGTCCCTGTTAGACCCCAATAACGTCTTGGTGTGGTCGCTGTCCCTGTTATGCCCCAAAAATGTCTTGGTATGGTCGCTGTCCCTGTTAGACCCCAATAATATCTGGGTATGGTCGCTGTCCTTGTTAAACCACAATAATATCTTGGTATGGTCGCTGTCCCTGTTAGACCCCAATAATGTCTTGGTATTGTCGAGGGGTAAGTTCACTTCGATGATGAAGTTTGCACCCTTGATCGATTAAATCATGATGAAATCGAGTTAGTGTTTATGATAATTAAATCGCGATTAAGCTGATTAAGTCGCGATTAAGTTGAATAAATCGCGATTAAAAAATAAATATATTCCCAAAATTAGATCGTGATTAAATCGATTTAATCACGATTAAAACGTAATTCTCAGTGCGTTCAATTACACATTTTTCAAATAGGGACTTGGCAGCGCAACGTCACAGTTTTTTTTAAATAGTTTTATCGTGGGGAGAAAAATAATACCAAAATGGCGGCCATGGCCAAAGCTACGGAGTGCCAAGTCTCTATTGCAGAGGGGTTCGTATCAACGTAGCTCACTTTCAATTTTAGATGGCCTGTTGATAATAACTGACGCACGCGTAAATTGCAATTCAACTCGCTATTAAGACAAACAAATATTATCTCAATATCTAAAATCCTAAAATCACTCATTCCCACAAACACGCATCGTATACGTCAAACCTCTCAATTTGAAAATAGGAGCTTTGTTGGGACGCTCAGTGGGGCAAACTGAGCCCAAACCTGGTCAAAATTATTATCTCAAAAACCGTTTCCTGTACTAATTTCAAATTTTTGTGACACTTCACACGTGTTGGGGGACAATTAAAAATGATAACATCGATGACCTTGAACTATGTCTTCAAGGTCATTGAAAAATCATCTCGAGAATCGTTCGATTTAGAAACTTCGTTCCAATTAGAAAGTTGTTCCTCGTCATATTTAATGTCTGAATAACTTTGGCCCAAATTCATTTGATCAATTCATTCATCAACATTCATGAACTTAAATCAAAAATTGTAACTTAATCTACCTAAATTCATAACTAAAAGTCACATTAATTCTAAAAGGAGTATATTAGTTAAAGACTTCTAACGTCGTTTTCCAGAATTCACACTATTTGAACTACGTGGCTTTGTATAATAGTTTCATTTCTCTAAAATATCGATATCTCCTTGGTATTGATATTTCCAAAACTAAAGACTGCAAAAAAAATATCTTTACCTTGTAAATCAAGCCTGAATGTATACCAAAAACTATGCAAAAACTCCTACTTAAAATTTCTAAAAACATCTACTACCTAAAATTTCTAAAAAAAATCTACTATTTCTAAGGAGCCTAGTGGAGAATAAAATTTTGCAGTCAAAAATCAAACACCGGTAAATTGTGCGGTGGTTTATAAACAAATATTATAAATTAAAATAAAATTCATACGCGCGATTTATTTTTTTGACTTTTGGCCAGGTTTAGGCTCAGTTTGCCCCACTGTGGGACGTTCTTTTAATTATGTTTAAAATTTTATTGAAATCGATTTAGCGCGTTTTCCCCGCGATCGTGCATTTTGAAATTAGAGTCGGTCGAAAGGAAACTCGCTTCAGTGATTTTTTAGAACGGTCCATTTCGGATTTAAAAGTTAAAAGAATTTTAACGCCATATTTTTCTTGAAATCTTGCCGCTGCCAAGAGAACCTAGTGGTAAGAATTGTCGAACTAAAATTCCAGAAATAAATTTAAGAAATTTCGTGTTACGGGCCTTTATAATAACGTAGGTAAGGGACATACTTATGTTTGTTACGTGAAGCGGTTTTACCTAGAATAGACGCCTTGAAAATAGCTCGCAGACTTTGACCTATGGTGGTGCCTTGGGTATTAGCCAGCTGATTATTATTATTGTCATTATTGAGTTAGTGGAAGTAATTGTCGGTGTTCGTAATTAGGGATACGTCCTGACCATCGCCGCTTTGAAGGGAAACCCGTTTCGTCTTCTGCGGGGCTACGATGACTACGGAAACATCTGCGGGATGGACAATGTCAAACTTCCAGGAGCCGACCTATCTGGACGCAACAAAACGGATTATCCGTAAGTGTTCACTAGCTGTTACGATCCTGGTGCTTAAGACATCTTGACAATACTAGGAATTGTATTTGATTTAGTTACATCTTGTTGGCGTTCACCAGTAAGGCTTCAGAAAATTACAGTAACCGCCAGTGCGTCCAGGAATGTCCTCAACCCGACTTTCAGTAAGTCAATTAGGCTGGCTTTCGCTGGCGCGTAAACTCCACTTAACCCCAAGACTCAATCTTCAGCCTGGTTTCCATACGCCGAGGCCACGTATCTCTGGCCTGTCATGGCGTCCAGCGCGTGATAACCGAAAGCATGGCGCTATCGCTCGATTAATTTCCGAAAAATTAAAGGACCACACTTGTGTTTGAAAAATCTGGGTGAAAATTGTGTAGCTCCTCCTCTTTGTACCACGTGATTCGACATAGCAGATCCGGCCAATCATATTCTGGAAATTTCCCTGCCCCTTTTCCGGATAAGCTAGTGAAATTGAAACGCCGGTGTGGCCAACTAATTAGCAAAACTGCCTTCTGCTAAATGGTGGGTGGTCCAGAAACGAATCTAGGGATGGCTCTGGTATATTCAAAACTGTCGTGCTCTATATGACAGAGATTTACAGTTGGTTGTATCTCCATATACTTTTGGAGAAGCTGGAATGAAATCAGCTTATTAGCGCAATAGGACTTATAATGGTTTTGGTAACCACAATCTAAAATTTGTCAATTTTTTCCTGAAGACCAACGGCGTTGTGGCGATGTATACCCAAAGAACCTCACGTAACTTTGCTACTTCGTTATTTCAACGTCACCAAAAGCTTTTTCGACGTAAGAAGAAAAGAAATCGATTTGCTTTCAAATAATAATTTAAAGTGGTAATTGTAATGTTGGTACCAGGAAATGGGATCCGATATCACGTTGTGCTGGCGAGAGATAGTCTACACGTGTTTGTCGGCGTTCGGTTTGGCGTGCGTTCTCCTCATTTTGTTGCGCTTCTTGGCCGGGGTCATCATCTGGACTGTTTTGTTGGGGATTTTCTTCGCCTGCCTCGCTGGAACGTCTTTCATGTGGTCAGTGATTATTGTTCTCTTAATTTCGGGGCGAATGACCGAGTGGGATTACTGGGACCATCTTAAAGAACCATAAGTATTTAACTGCAAAAGAATAATATTACCCGTAATAATTATTTAATTTATAATAAAGTTTAGAAATTTGAGCTTTTTCAACGCAGTTGCGCTACCAAGTACCAACCGCTACTCGTAAGGAACTAAAGCGCGTGCTAGATCGCGTTTTTACAAATTTACACACAATCAAATATCATGCCCTCGGTAGTCTGCCATGAATTTTTTTGGAGATCGTACTGATCATTTCCGAACTACGTTTTCGGTTGCAATAAGAAATTTTAGTTTATGACTATTGTAATATTTGAATTTCGTACCATTTGATACAGGCGCCATCTAACTCGTTCACTTTTCGCTACCTTATTTCCTTCTAACTCGGAATATTCGTTTTGTCTAAAAATTATTTTAAATTAACGTGTTCGCGTTTCGCTACCTTATTTCCAAAACCAGGTAACTCGAAAATTTTGGTTTGTCTAAATTTAATTTAAAGTAACGTGTTCGCGTTTCTCTACCTTATTACCAAAACCAGCTAACTCTAAAAATTTGTTTTCGATCAAATTCCTCTTGGGTTTATTAAATTAATATACAAGATGATTGATTTGTTCAAATTTAAATTTAATAATTAAAATATATTTCATACATCGGGGGATTGTGTGTACTTAAATGTCCGTGACATATGGTTCTTATCTTCACCTTTCGCTACTTATTGTAATTCTAGAATCACTCGTTATCCATTTTTGGCGCTAGGAGTAGGGGCGCTTTCTAAAAATGGGGGCCACAAATATTTTGACGGGGGTTGCACGAGTTACTTATGTTTTAATTAGAATAATACTTTTACCGGGACCCTGCCTAACTTACAAACGTCTCTAATGTTAATTGGCTTTGTGCAATAGGTACACTTGGCTAATGCTGAAAAATGGTGTGGTCAAAGACGATGGTACTGTTAAAATCGAGAATAAAGATTCTCAGATGAAAGGCTTTTTCGCTGGAGCCATAGCAGGGTCTATTGTTACAGTGCGTTTGCATTTGAATAATACTTAAATTATTCGTAATTTTGTGTCTCGATTAATTTTTCTTCTGTTTCCCTTAAAGCTAATTTATTTTCTAATTGTTGTGGTTATGCGAACCAGAATACAATTGGTACGTACAAAAACTTTATTGTATAACTACACAATTAGTTGAAGGGACAAAATATTTTAGATAAGTCGGCCGATAAAGTCATATATCGCGAACTTACAGAATGAAAATCTACTTTCAGGTTGCAGTTCTATTCCGAGAAGCGGGTAAAGCCGTCGGAGCGATGCCCATGTTGATATTTCAACCCATATGGGTACGGTCATTTTCAACCCTACTATACTCATAAGTGGAGTACCTTAGGTGTGTATTGCCGATTTTGTTCAAAGTCGGGCGTAATGTAGACCTATATGAGATACGAAATTTCCCAAAAGGAGTCGATGCACTACCCTTTCGATTTGCCATGGCAACCGAAAATGTTTTTGACCACTTACAAAAAATCTCCATTTAAATTTTTAAAAAATTTCAAATTTTAATTTAAAAAAAAAATTTTTTTCGTAGGTGAAACCGAGAAAATCCCATACTTTTTAAATGGATATTTTTGGTTTTAAGTGGTCAAAAACATTTTCGGTTGCCATGGCAAATCGAAAGGGTAGTGCAACGTCTCCTTTTGGGAAATTTCGTATGTCATATAAGTCTGCATTACGTCCGACTTTGAACAAAATCGGCAATAAACACCTCGGGTACTCTCCTTGTCAGTTGCAGGTTAAGAAAGGCAAAATATCTAGTATATTTGGCGGAAAGATAGCACGAATTTCCAGTAAATATTTAATGTAAATTATTATTTTTAAGCTTTATTATAACGTATTTTTAGTATTATGCTCCTAAACAATCATCAAATCGCACGTTTAGATACGTCAACGTGGTAATCTCGGCATTACTTGTTCTATACTTACCCTGAATTTTTTTAGATATGCGTCACTTGTCGTATTAAAATTAAATTATTGCAACTGTTTTTAAATCATATCTATGTTAATTGATTAATTATCACTTTGAATTATAACGAAATAGGCAGTATTTTCCAAAATTATAAACCATAAATTCGAAATTGCACTAGGTATTTTTCCTTTCTTAAGGGGGAAGACTACAGTGGCCATTGTCTACTTTCGCGCTATTTCAAGCTGAACTCTTTTAATATTGTATTTTAACTTATAAAATTAATATTTAAGTGTAGAACAGCCTCTTGTTTAGTGACTAAAATAATTTTGACAATTTAAAATTTAAAAGTAATTAAGTTATTACGTACGGACCCCCGGAACTAAACAATTTGGCAAGCGGACAAACTACCCTTTAGTTAGGACCTTATATCTCGTTAACTATTAATTTTAGAATTATCAAAATTATTTTAAGCACTAAAGGAAGGTTCAGCCTAATAAGAAAAATATAATTCAATCATGTAATTGTTAAAACAGAAACGTTCAGCTTGAACGAAAAAGAGGCTTTTACTGTATTCTTCCCCCTTAACCTGCAACTGAGTATACTACCAAAAGTAAATAAAAAATCGGAGTCTCATACTATAGTTTATATTTATAGACATTCATAGTTTTGTCCGCCATATTCGCCGGTTGGGTCATCGGCTACTCTTACATATTGACCGCTCACGACTTCGAAGTGGACAACTCCACGTCGGTGGTCAATTTTAAGCTCTCTCAATTTTATCAGGTAAATATGGCGCTTCTTATTAAAAGCCCTCCATATTGATAATGTTGAAACGAGGGGTTGGTCACTCCGCGAACTCGGTGAACACTGTCGGACCTCTGACTGTGCTAATAAAAAAAAAGGTTATCAGCTAGGCTAATACCCAAGGCACCACCTTAGGCCCAAGTCATCGAGCGACTTATAATGCCTTTAAACAGGTGGCTGGGTTACAATGCGTAGGAGGGTGGTGGCAAGCCCTTCATGCCACGCGAGCCAACAGCTCCCTACCCTCACTATTACCGTTAACCTAGACAAGTTTTTATGGAAAGAGGAACCCGAAGATCTCGGGGGAAAACCCCTTTAACCAGTGGGGAGAGAACTTGCAAACTCAACGCAGAAGGAGTAGTTCCGAGTTTTCACCCAGTGCCACAAGTTGGGATCGAACCCGGCTCCTCTTGCTGCGAGGCGAAAGCGCTATCCACTCAGCCACCCCACTTCAATTAGAGTTCGTGAACTCTTTAAAATCCGTACCTTTAACAGTACTAAGTACGCGAACTCGGTGTACAGGTCATCCGAGAGTGACTTACCCCTCGTGTTGAAACCAGGCACCGGGTCAACAACCTTTGCCCCTTACTTTTTCACGGTTAACTGCACCAGTACAACTCGATGTCACAATTTTAACTTAGTAGTATATATTTTTTTGGTAATTATTAACTTAATTGTTTTTTTTTAATAAATTTATATCTTTTTTTCTTATTGTATTATTGAACAATATATATATATTTTTGTACTATGTTATATTATTATTGTGTTTATATACGAGCCTTATTCTTAAACAGTTGGTATGTTAAATAAATAAATAAATATGGGAAAGGGAATTGTGGGTATTAAAATCGCGTACGGTTAATATAGAGCAACCTAGCAGCCAACGCGAGAAGCTCACCTATTTGCTGTATTTACGTCTACTGAGCAGATTCTTTGTATTTTAAAATGGCGAATCAAATACTTATAGGAATCCATATCTCTACTTGGAATGCTTATCGCATTAGATTTTCGTCTCGATGTGGCTGACGGTTTTTTTTGACGTCACTATGTTAACTTAACAAACAACTACGTGAGAGGAGAGCGCGCGCAAAGGGGCCAATAGGCGGGGCCAAAGCCGTCAGAGTGATCTTACCATACGCGATACGCTAGGATAAGCATTCCAAGTAGAGGTATGGATACCTACTACTTAGCATACGAAAATCCAGCAGCTAATGAAATTTTCGCGTTGTCCGCTATGTGGCTCTGAAAAATCTAATTGAATATTAAGACACAAGCGACATCTATCTCAAAAAATATATTATTCAACCTATCTATAATCAACGGCGCGGTAGTGTGGTAGTGTTGCATTTAAAATGCAATGTAAGATGAATATCAATTAGTACAAATAAAAAAAAACCTAGGCGTCAATTCACGATGTTAATTTAGGCAGTCAGTGGGCCAGACGGTGGGCAATATCCGATTAATGATTTTATCGGTACACACAGGGAGGATTGTTTGAATTGAAATGTCCGTGAAAACGTGTTATCGCTACTTTCAGGGTATTCAGTGGTATCACCTTTTCGCCTTATTGTGGATCACACAGTTCGTCATCGCGTGCCAACATATCATCATTGCCGGGGCCGTCGCGTCTTGGTTCTTCACGAGGTACCCCAACTACGATTAACCAGTTACCACGAACTTTGCTAAAACTTATCATATCTAATCAGAAACAAGGAAGACTTGGAGTATCCAATCACGAGGTCGACGTATTATTTAATTCGCTACCACTTGGGTTCAGTGGCGCTGGGTTCGCTTCTCATAGCTCTGGTCAAGTTCGTACGCGCTCTTTTCAAGTGGCTCGAAAGACAGTACGTAAATACATAAGTTTACATTTATATGTCAAAAGTGAATCACTATGTAAAGAACGCTTTGGAAGTCATGTTCCCTTTAATAAGCCTTTTTTAAGGATATTTCTTTCTTATTTTAATTTGCCACCGAAAGCTAACGCTACGCCCTCTTTTGGTTTCCTTCTAAAATGAGATAGCATATTAGCGTTTAGAAACTAGTAAGGATTTTTTATGGTATGACGCGTTTTAAAGAGTTATGATGGATGAAATAGTCTAATAGCTTATGGGGACCTTATGATAGGCTTATGATAGAACCTATAAAAGGTTAATATTAGCTTTTTTCTTCTAATTTGACAATACTAGACACTAAATCATATGCGCGACGTCGGAAGAGCTTAGTACCGCAGCACCACCTAGACTCGTTTCGGCCGCGAATTGTTATCAAAGTGAAAAGTGATTTATCGAAATGACTTCATAGTAATTAATTTTGAAATGGTTCGCAGGCTGAATCGCTATCACGAGTCGTGTTCCATGTTGCTCAAATGTTGCCAGTGTTGCCTTTGGTGCTTCGAAAAGTTCCTAGTCTATTTGAACCGAAACGCCTTCATCGAGATCGCCATTTACGGCTACTCGTTCTGCAAGGGAGCCCAGGAAGCCCTCCACATTTTGACCAACAACGTACTTCGCGTGGCCGCCATCAGTTCCGTCGGAGATTTCGTACTCTTGCTTGGAAAGGTCAGTTTTACACGAGTAAAGGCCTTTTCACACGAGTCAACTTTTTGACAACTAGATGAGTCAACTTGAGTTTAGTCAACTAGTTGGCTCGTGTGAATAAAAGTTCGATGAGTTGATCCACCAAAAACGTACGCGAGAAAAAAATGGATCAATGATCCATTTTGGCTGACTCAGCATTTTTATTTGAAAAGTTGGCTCGTGTGAAAAGGTCTTTATAGTTCAACAATTTAGCCTTTTCTCTGTTTGGCGACGCTACTTTATTAAATTCCCTCTTTAGATGGCTATACTTAATATAACAAGGTGGTATTTTTACAGGGGTAAAGCCATTTAAGCCAGATGGCGCCAACAGTTTGAAACGAAGATATTTTAAATTTTTTCCGGACTTGATCTTTTATTTGTAGGCTTTGTGCCTAATTTAAATTTCGGTCAGAAGTATCGCCGCCTACCGGTCGAGTTTTAAATCGAATTTATGAAAGCTGAACGCTTCAGCTCAGGGGGGGGGGGGGGGGGGCGATTCTGTAAAAAATCGAATGGGAATTCGATCTCGATACCCTATACCATGTCGAGATCGACTTCGACAATTTGCATTGATTTATGCTTATTCGAAATCTTTACCGAATACCATTCGTCGAGATCTCGAAGTTCGAAATGTAGTTTTCGATCGAAAATTGGATTTCGAATATTTACAGAATAGGCCCCCAGAAGGATTTAAATCCAAAAGTGGTCTGACAAAATCATGGCTTAAAATAATGTTAGAACTTGTTGTTTTCGATTTCTTCCAAAAAGTTTAAGTTAACGCCATCTAGTTAAAATAAAAACAATTAAAATTGAACCTCTAAGGGCTTCCTTCTGAATGTTTGTTTCCCTGTAAGCAATTTTCGAATCTATACCAATTATAAGATCTATAGAACATTGTTTTTCATAGGTTGGCGTGGCGGTCGCAACTGGATTTGTAGGGTATCAGTTCGTCAAAGTAATGTGTCTCAATATTCATTTCCTACGCGTAACGACTGAAAATCAACTAATTTTTGTCCTTGCAGGATAAAGAAGGGTTAAATTACATCTGGGTTCCAATCACGATAGCTTGCGTCTTCGCTTTGCTCATTTCGCACTGTTTTATGGCCGTTTATGAGGTTTGTGTATGCGTTGAAAAATAATAAGACTGCACGCGTCAAAAACAGATCTACTAACGTAGCGCCACCTTGAGAGATAATGTAGATAATGTTCCAAACGTTAAGTTACTGCAGAGAACGGACCAGTCTACCTTCTAAATTCTCTATTTCCCCAATCGTATCGTGCCATATAGTACCAGCGAAAATGTCTGTAATTAGTTACCGAAAAGTTCAATTTAACTATTAATTTAGTTCGCGCAACTTTAGTTGAATTTAATTTAATTTAAAATAGGTGTTAAATTCTCAATTATCCTCTTACCAAGAAATAATATTTGAAGATAGGTCTCCGCCAGATGGCGCTACTATTTCCATTTTATTGAGATTTTCAACGGGTCGACTCGTACGTTCTTTGTAACCTAAATAATATCTTGATGCGATATTTTATTTGTCCATCGTGGATGGGTTTTGCTCGATTTTATAATATTTAAAGCTCATTAACACGAGTAGAGCATAGCGCCGATTTGATTTGGGTCGGCCGTAGCATTCGCGATAATCAAACAGGGATTTTTTTTGGCGGCGGGATTCGGGAACAGGCAAACGTTTATCCCCCCTTTTGAAAATTAAAAAAAATTCCTAAAGGTTTTTGAAGGAATAAAATAAAGTTACGTAGAAAATCTAAAAAAAATTCGGTGATGGAACCCAAATTTATCGGCGGCGCGCCGAAAAGTAAATGACTTGGCGGCGGCGGTTTGGCGCCAGAGAAAATATCGGCGACGGCGGCATTGGATCGGCGGCGCTAGGCTCTAAACACGAGCCAATAATTTTGAAAAGGCCCGGTTAAACATATAATTCAGTACTGTTCTCAAAACCAAACAATTTTGTAGTTTTGCAACCTTACGCTATATGGAGATTTTATGTCGTCGTCAGCCGGAAGAGTATTAGAGCATTGTCATGTTTGAAGGTTCTTTAAAACTGAAAAACGTTCTGGTTTTCGAAAACTGCATTGGCAAAGAAAGAGAGCCAAAAATGTTGGATCTTGTTAATAAGACTTTTTTCAATCCATGATTCTAAATAGTAACAAAAATTAACTCCGAAAGATTAGTAGAAATACCGAGGGGTCCGATATTTCCAATTTTTCGTACGGGATTTTGAATCTCAAAGTGATTTCAGAAATCAGAAACTGGTTTTGAGATTTCAGAGCGCAATCTTCGCGTTCATTATTTTCTGTTTTTTTAGTCTGATTTCGAGATTTTGGAACTGATTTTCGGCCAGATTTCAAGATTAAGATTTCTAATATAATTTTTTCACTAGAGTGTACTGGATTTGTACAAATATTGGACCCCTCGAAAAATACATCAAATATCTATTTTTGACCTACTAGCCCCTGTAGACGTGTTATACTAGCAAGGTACCGGTGCTCGTAGGAAAAACTCCTTTTTTGGTGCGGCGCTTGAATCGCGGTAAATTTGAATATGTTTAATTATATTTTTAAGATGGCTATCGATACGTTATTTCTATGCTTTTGCGAGGACTGCCAACGAAATGACGGCGTACAAAATCCTTATTACATGAGCAAGGGACTTATGGTACGTCTCGCGTTTTTTCTCTTACTTCAAATTAAAAGTAATTCTTTCTTATTACGTGGAAACGATTAGAATTTCATTTCGAAAAGCAAAAAAGTGATGGGACCAAAAACCAGGAGAAGAGGAAAGAAAATTGAAAACGCGTGAGCTGCATCGCCGAGACGGGCTTAACTTTTTTCGAAAGGAGAAGTCTTAGTGACAGGGTGTGTAAAAGCTTATATTTGAATGCCTGAAATGGCTTCTTTTAGAACAAAAATATTTGTTTCGGAAGATACGCAAAGGCCTATTTTTGAACGCCTGAAATGGTTTATTTTAGATCAAAATGCCTCTCACAGATTTAGGCCAGTAAATTAATATAATTAAAATATTGTATTGAATTATTTAATCAAGTTATTATTCTAAATTTTTATTTTCTGTACGAAATTCGAAAAGTTGCCAGAAGTAGTATACTTCTGATGGTGGGTTAGTGATTGTAATATTAAAAAAAAATTAATTTTTTATACCTGTTAAATTTCGATTGTAAATAGTGTACAGAAACGTTAAATACCATTACTGATATACGTATTTTATGAATCTTAACAAATAAAATGAACAAATTTTGTATTTTAAATTTTGAATTTTTTTAATTTAGACTTACCACGAATGCATTTAATAGTTCTGTTTATAAAGTAACGTGGCGTTCTTGTTTAAATGTGGCTCTTACGTCAAGGTCTCTTACTTTTACAAGTCTACGAGCGCGCGCTAGAGTCGCCAGAGGAATATAGCTTTTTCTAGCGCTCGTGCGAAGAATATACTACTAAAGCTTAGTCTTTAGAGAAACACACGCATTTTAACAAGCTAGGCAAGACCACTTTTTATTTTATAAAATCAACTATTAGGTTCTTGAAATGATTTTAGATAAAAGGGGGCGTTGCACAACATTAGGGGACTGAATCTGCCTTTGGGTTTGTATAAGCACGGCCAACTTTGATCACGCACTGTTCAATCTATAGCGGCCAACCCGAGGGCCAACCCATTCGTTGAAGTTTCTATGTTAACCTACGAGCAAAAGATATCTGTATGAGTTGTGCGCCCCTACCTGAATATTTGTTTAGAATAGTTTTTTTTTTATACAGACCAAAGGCGGGGAATTCAAACTTATTCATATTAAAATTGTATTATGGTCATTTTTACGCATCTACCTTGGACAAAACTTGTAAATATTAATAAAGTAACATGTATTATTACCATTTAATTGTCGCTGTGATATTTTAAATTAAGTGTAGAAGACGCGTTAATAACACCTGTTTTGCATTGAAGCCCAATATAAAAAACTGTATGAGTTCAGCGCCACGCTCGTTATAGCGGGAAAATCCTTGCTCACGGAATTTCGGCGAATGGGTTGGCCGCTATAGCGCGAACAGCACCCCCTTTTATCTAAAATCATTTCAAGAACTTCATTGTACTGAATGATAATGATTATCTTGAGCTGACATTTTTCCTAAAAAATGATTCCCGCGTATCGTCTCAGGAGTAATTATGTATTTATATCAAAATGGATCTATTTATATATAGCATATGTAACATAATATATACAGGGTGTTTCAAAAGGTTATGCAAAAAATTTAAGGAGTTGTAGGGGGTGAGTTGAGAAGTATGCCTGTTTTTTCCCATTTTCCTACGATGAGTGAAAAGAGCGCCAGAGAGCTTCAAAGTGTGGTCTACTAGCCCCTGGTAGTAGACTGCAACAAGCGCAAAACCAAGCAGCGGGGAAACGCGAACATTAAGGTTTGGGTTCGTGTGATAGGTAAAAAAGGACTTTGTAAACAAATCGAGGTAACCAGCGTAAAAAAGTAAACTTAAACAGTATTTAAAGTCCCTGGTGCTTAGTTTTGCGCTTGTTGCAGCCTACTTCCTGGGGCTAGTAGACCACACTTTGAAGCTCTCTGGCGCTCTTTTCACTCATCGTAGGAAAATGGGACAAAAACAGGCATACTTCTCAACTCACGCCCTACAACTCCTTCATTTTTTTGCATAACCTTTCGAAGCACCCTGTAGAGATAATGTTTATATTCAGTCAATTTTTACCTTCGCTCCCGTTCCAGCTCTAGGACCAGAACCTGGCTCCTCCCCTTAAAAGTCAATCAATTCCGGGCGGCGCATCATTGACTCCTTAAACCATTCGCGTGAGTGACGTGTTAAAATAGGACCGCCTCCTATTACATTTCCTCCCCCCTTTTGTACATTCCACGGGTCCATGATGCGTGCCGACTGTCGGAATATAAACATTATCTCTATATATAATATAAATATATCCAATCTTGTTTACCGGCGTGGGTTTAAATCGAGTCCGAAGACGTCAGATTTATGGAACCAATGAGATAGCGGGTCGATTTGATTGATGTTTACGGGGATGAGAATACTGGCAGACCGTGAGGTGGATTGGGGAAAAGCTTCAAATTATCTCAACATAGCCAATCTCCATAAATATAAATTAATAAATTCTAAATGAAACATTTTATCGAATGACATTTCTAAAAGCAGTGCCAACCCGTGTAGTTACATTTTTCAAGCGAATACCATCAGCAATAATCGGTACAGTTTTTTTTAAAGGATTTTAACATGTGGTGAATAATGGTAAATTAAGGAAAAAGTGAGTCTGATTTGTTTTTGTAATGTTATTTACCATGAATTTAAATATTACAAAAAAAAATATTTTTATTATACTGTATAGCTTAAGAAAATCTTATATACTTCTGCTCTTGGTAAACATATTTAAGCAAAAGTGAGTCTGATTTGTTTTTGTAATGTTATTTACCATGAATTTAAATATTACAAAAAAAATATTTTTATTATACTGTATAGCTTAAGAAAATCTTATATACTTCTGCTCTTGGTAAACATATTTAAGCTAGATGCCGCAGAAGTTCGGGTCCTATACCAGTGTCAAATCAACTTTTAATTTATCCAAATGCTGGTAAAATTGTTTTTTTTTTTTACTTCTGGTGAACTGTAATCCGAATGTTTGTTCAATTTGGCCATGATTTGGTAAATGTACATCGATTTCGTGTAGAAATATACAGTCTATAGGTAGAGAACGTTCGGTTTTGAGATAAGAATTACAATAATTTCTTTAATTTCAACGCGTAATTTGAACGAAACGAAAAGTGTGGTAATAAGGTCTGAAGCAGGAAACTATGACGGCGTAAAAGGTCCAAAGTGACATACATCTATACAAAAAAAGAGAAACAAAAAAAAGCTGTAAGAGGAAGTAAAATGTTAAATGTTCTGATTGGCCGCGTCACTTTTCGGACGCGAGAGTGGTTTGATGCCATAGATCCGCGCTCGGTAGTAGTTTTCTACGAAAGGGAAATTAAAGGTTTTTTGCGAGAAGCTTAATCGACGAGATGTAGAATTTCCGAAGGTATATTGTTCAGAAACGACAAGAATTTGGGACCGTATACTAGTCTGTCCGTAAGTTTGTTTTTATTGGTATTTTCGCCAAACAAGTTAGTTAACCGGTACCCGAAGAAACCGGACGAACTATGTAGGCTATGAGGTAATCGAGGTGATCGAGTAAGTTTTATGGTCATTACGTAACTTCCTGTAATTGTTTAAAGAAATGGGTGTCAGCCGCAAAATTCCCGCGTACTAACTTTAATTCATTCGGTTGTTTTTATTTCCATTTGATTTAGCAGTATCTCGATTAGATTTGTTATAAGGCGAAATATTTTTCTTTTTACGCGATAGACGGCGACAACGCCAATTTTTCTGTCTTGCCGTTTTGCGTCTCCCCACCAAAAAGAAACAAGCACCGCTCTTGACCTTGATAAAATATATTTTTTGCGTTACATCCTCTTATGGTAGACGATATCACCAGGTTACGAAGGGGACCTTCTTTCGAGGAAAAGTTGACTTTCCTTTCGCCGGAAAATTATTTCCCCTCGCGATCGGAAACTTTTTATAAGAAAGCGGTAACGCCTTCTGCACCCCGTTTTGAGCCCCCGCCGCGCCGAAAACAAGTCGTCGCTATCTACGCGACAATCAGCGAGCGAAGAAACGCCCATTCTAACATAAACTTTCTCTTTTAATTATAAAGTTTAGAACATTCAGTCAAAGCGCGGTACACTTTATAATAATATAAGGGCACTTCGATTCTATTAATCTGATTTAAACGTACTAAAGACTTTACGTTTTTGTCCCACATACTCGCGAAACTAGAAACGGATGTAGTTTTTTCGTTGTTTTTCCTTCTACAGCGGATATGGATACAATGTCTATTTCCGGTTTTTAACGTTTAGTAGTTTTGGAGCAGTCACTACCTCGAGGCTTTTACCGCTCTTACGGTGACATAATACAACACCGTTCGCTATCGGTAGGTTTCCGCAGGTACGAGGGAAATTAAAATAAGTCGGACAACAACTTTGACTGGTTTTTTAGTGGTTAGCTGGTGTCGCTGCGCATCGTGGGCCCCCATCTCTCGAAAGACGATGGCTCTGTTCTTCTTTCCCCCTTCTTATTTGCCAGGACTTTGCCAGTTTTCCTTTTAATAGCTCGCGGCAAGGTTACGAAATACGAAAGATATTTAACGGAATAGAATGGTGAAGGGGGGAAAGCAACTTCCTGTCGAAGATATAAAGAAGTTTAAAATGAATTTTCCTTGAGGGAACAGTTTTCCCAATTAATCTCCTCTTTTACCACTACTGTAAAAATGCAAAGGTACGCTTCTCTCTAAAACCCCTACAATATTCTTCATCATTTTAGTACCATTTATCCTTTAGTGGTATTAAATTTTGATTTCTGTTCTTCAGCGGTAATTGATTTCACTCTTTAGTTTATACGGTGATTTTGGTTTTAGCAGAGATTGCCACAACGTTATCTGTCATTTTATTTCCAATGGTTTGATGTGCTGACTGACAAATGATGGAGTTGGATCATCCAGGTTCCACGGTCTTAAATCCTTGGCGGGGCTTTCCAGCTATGTACCCACTCACGACAAACACAGGCTGTGATATGGCAGATTTAGCCAATGTTGATAATCAACAAAACCTCATACCACAAACCCTACGTAAGTGTTGACTCTTGAAAGATGGGTGTAATTCAGAATTTACTAATAAAATTTTAATTATACAGCCTCAGATCCTCGTAAATGGTGCCACCCCCAAGTTTGTACTTGGCTTGACTGGTGCGTTCAACAGTTTTCACTACCTCCAATAGAATTAGAGAATTTTCATATGAATGGTTGGTATCTCTTTGGTTTGCTTTCATTTTCGAATTTTCCAATTAAAACAAAGGCATATACTTTTAATAGGTAAAGCCCTGTGCCTATTAACAAAATCAGACTTCAAAGACAGAGTGCCACGAGTTGGAGATGTTCTATACAATACCCTCCATATTTTACTCCACAAATCAGTGCCTAACATTGCTCCTAATGTCTCAAACATCTTATTAGGCCAAGCAGCAGCGGCGGCCAATGAAAAAAGTATAACGAAATAAATCTTCATCTTTATCACGAAAATATATTATAATTTTTTTTAATCTATTCAAGATGCAGCAGCCTTCAATCGTTACTGGCCACGGTCTGTCAGCAGTGATTTTCATAGCATTGGTTACGTCTTACAAGACAATGGTTGTAATTTGAGCAATGCCTCCGCCTCGCCACAGTCAGGAGGCGACGTTGATAGCACAGTGATACTGAGTCCAGCTCCAAGCACTGAAGGTCAAGCTCTTGACTCAAAAGATAGATCTCGAGCTTCCTCCGATCATCCTGTAATGCATTCTGACGAAGAGGACGATACGAGTGTCCAAAAAGAGCACAGCCTTTTACCAATCAATCATGGACAAACCAAGAATGTCATAAACTCTAATAATAGTCCTGGAAGTGATGTTCCTCAAGAAAAGAGTTAGTTGGAATGCTTTCCTTAGATCATTTCACATTTTCAGGTGAAATTATATTTTTTCTTCTAATTTTCAGGTGTCAGACTGTTATGGGACTTCCTTCAGCAATTGTTGAATGATGTTGGCCAAAAATACAAGAGCTGCATCGCGTGGAAGGATAAAGCAAAGGGAATTTTCAAAATTGTAGATCCTCACCAATTGGCCTATTTGTGGGGGATGCAAAAGAACCACTTGAACATGAACTTTGACAAAATGTCCCGCGCTTTGAGGTACTACTATAGGGTAAAAATTCTTCAGAAAGAACCTGGAGAAAGACATTGTTACAGGTAAAATATTGAATTTTGTACAAAGTTGGATAATTTAAATCCATTTGATTAATTGATTTCTTTTTCAAAAAATCGTTGTGTTAAATCAAATAATATTTTTCTATGGCGAATATTATAGTTAATCTAAAAAACCAAATGAGAAATATCAATTAAATTTAATTAAGATTTATGGATTCTCTACAATTTTAGTTTACCTCTTTAAGCTAATTATTGAAACAATAGAAAAATGTTAATTTAAAAGGAAAAGACTAGATATTTACAAGTGCACAAGATATTATGCCCTTTTAATATCGTTGTCTTCTCCTTTTAAATTATAATTTTAAGGAAAAATCATTTTTGTAATATTTATAAATTTTTTTTATAAGGTTTCTGAGACATCCAAGTGAACTTCGTAACTGTAAACAACGGAGTTTATTAGGAAAATTAAACAATGCTAATAACAACAATATTAGCAACGGCAAAAATTTTAGTGGCCACAGCATCAACAACAACAACAATAATAATAGTAAAAAAATGGATGATGGAATTAGCAATGAGACTGATGGTGTGGTGTTAGATATGAGTATTAAAGACGAATGTTGGACTTGCGAAGGAGAGTAAAGTTTCCTTGTTATAGGCTCACTTCTTAATAAAAAGAAAACAGAATTGGAGAGAAAAGACAACGGTGAAAAATGCTAGGTAGTCGATCGAACAACGTTGTGATATTTGTTTTCCACAATTTACATTGTTCATTCATTTGAAAGGAGATTTAAGTAATTTCAAGAGGGGAAAAAGTTATACAGGTGCGCTACTGGTATAAAAAAACTGGTATTTTTAAAAGTCATTCCATCATTGTCAAAGTTAAAAAAGAGACCTCCTGAGAGACTTAATTTTTTAAAAAATGTTGATGGGTGCTAGAAATATATCTTCGTCAAATGTTCTACTTTAAAAAAAAATTAACAATTATCGTTTAAAATTTTAGCCTTCGCGTATTTTTTAGTTCTTCAATTTTTCGGTTTACTGAAATAATGTAAATTTTCACATATGTCCCCCTAATGTTTAGTTATTGTTGTTATCTGTGATGAAAAATTACGCTTATCTGTGAAAAATTATTTACCGAATGAGAGAGGTCTACATTGTTGTGCAATTGTTAAAACAAATATTTTATGATTTATATTAATTTTTAGGTGTAGGTTGTAATAGTTCTTTTACCTGATATATTATGTTTTATGGTTTATCTTTTTTTTAATGAATAGGGAGTGCTTGAAATTCATCTTACATAACCATTTTTTTTACATTCCAAAATGATATGGAGTTATATTTTCCTACGTTATATTGCTCATTTTCGTATCATCTTATAATGATAAAATATACGAGCTCGTTTTAGTTCATAAAAATATCTACTTATTTTTGACAGTTCGATTTTAGGGACTGATTTAGTATACGCGTTACTCGCAACCCTAAAAATATTTCACGTGTATTTATATAATTTTGTTTCAATCATGCTAATCGTAAGGTGATGGCATTTTATTCGTTATTACTAGCTATATTGAATCTAATATTTTTTGCCCTATAATTAGTTATATATTTTGCATGTGCAATTTTACT
This sequence comes from Leiobunum rupestre, assembly GCF_980474605.1. Taxonomy (NCBI): domain Eukaryota; kingdom Metazoa; phylum Arthropoda; class Arachnida; order Opiliones; family Sclerosomatidae; genus Leiobunum; species Leiobunum rupestre. Next base: position 45,138,888 of record NC_143390.1, read on the forward strand.
TTTGTCTTTGCGGACAAGTATTGTAAAATATTAATTAGTTAGCTATTGCAAGAAAAATAATTAATTTTTAGTAAAGCCAAACTCCAGCCATTTGAATTGAAAATTGGTGCAGCTATTCAAACAATCTTATTTTGGATATCCACAAATGTTTAGCATCAAAAACCATTATTTTAGTCTTTCAAAAAAATTATAGTTTGAAGGAGGAGGAAATCTTCCTTGGTTTGAAATAAAAAGTTGTTACTGTTGCTTAGACCTTATCTTAAATCAACATATTTTATACTTTTTGCACTTGATAAAATTTCATCATTGTATTAAGAAAAAATTCAAAGTGCAATTCTGCTAGGGTTAAGAAAAAACTTGTTCAAGTTTATTGTTAATTATAAAAGGTCAATAGGTTGTGAAAACCTCGCCCCATTGAGGTTCTTTTAAGGTGTTTATATAAAAAGGGGCACTACACTACACTAGCGGACTATATTGCCTTTGATTTTTTATTCCGCTCAACTCAATAAATAAAAAAATTGGGAGCGTACTGTTTTGTGCAGAACATGAATACAAAGGCAGATTTGATACTTTTAATGTACTGCAGCATCCCTTTTACAAGAACCTACCCCTGTCATGAAAAAATATTTTTCACAAAATAAATTGTCATTTAGGCATTTTGTAACCAGCCTGTATTTTGTTGTTAAAAGAATAAGTAAAAACACCTGTTGATTCAATTTTGAACTTTTATTTACGTTTGCATTAAAAAAAAACTTAAAAACTAATTTGTGTCGCCTAAAGGATCAGATGGTTTTAAATTAGTTCCGATAAAGACTACATCCTCTGAAAGGTAAAATTTTCATTTATTTTTTACTATACATATTAGAATTAGTATGCTCATTATTTCTTAGAAATATCCATCTTCCTATATTACTAGTGTTATTTTCTTGGAAAATGTACCAATATGGACTTCTGTTTCTTTTTCATAAAACTTAAAAGTGGATTACATTTTACATTATAAGGGACAATAATACAAGGGATTACTAGGCCCATGGACGCCGCACTCCTGAGGGGTGCCGTTTCGCCTTTAGATTTTTTATAATTTAATTGTAAAGTATTCAATAAAGACCCGGCTATATGAAAAAGGGCGCCTGATATTATTAGCCCAGGGGCGCCTGAAAGGTAAAGATGGGCCTGGGTTCAATTGTTGTTGTTTTTAGCTGTATGGTTTTATTTCTGTAGAAAAGATGGATACCTCTTTTGTAAGAGATATTATGAACTTCTAACATTAACTTCTTAACAAAATAATGTACCTGCTACAATTGTGGTTGTAATGTGACTTATTCCTTTGATATCTGTAATTTCACCGTACATAATTCTACCTTCAATATAAACTCGATTCCTTTTAAGAGTATTAATTAGGTTAATTGACATTTAAAGGTTTAAATTCACAACTATACAAATTAAATTACCCTTTCTTTAAGAATTGGTAAACAATATTTCTAAGAAATGGTTTAAATACGCTAATCCTATGCCAGTCTGTCTTTTCTTTAATGTCACCTAAAAATGAGCGGAGTTTATAAGGATTTAAGTATTAACTGCATTATAGAACGTCAATCTAACCATCATCTTGCTTATAGTTCATATTTGTCGCCAGTGTGAATATCACAACTGGACTGTTTTCCGTGCCTCTTAATTGAGGATCAATACCAACTCTACCCAGTAATGTTACGCGATTCACACCTAGAAATAAAATGTCATTTTATAGTATAAAATTTATACCAAGTTTTTATAAGCAATTGGCCATTAAGATGTTATTACACTTTTCAATGGAATTTAATCTCTTTTCAGACATTTGTCTGTGCAGAATTGGCATGACTATATTTGATATCTAAAGAGTTGAAAATTGGTATTAACAATCATTCCAAAAGAGAGCGTTAGCATTGTTTACCTTCATATAACGTTGTGAAAATGGCAGTAATCGTTTAACAAAACTTAACATTTTAAAGTTTTTAGCTTTAGAATAATCTGTGTAAAAACCAATCTTTTGAAAATAGTTAGTGTGCCAAATTGTGCGGAACCCGTGGCGCTATCTATAGGCCCCGTCCGTACTACGTTGGGTTTGTTTTTTTTTGTTTTTTTTCAAATCATAGACAGTATATATCATCTAGGAGCAACAAACACAAGGAGAACGCAGCTAGCCTTTAAACACGCTAACGAAGGGTTGTGTACGAATTTCATTGGACGAGCGTCACGAGCCTTTACGCTGAACGTTTTACGGGTGGGGGTGAAGACAATTTCCGAATTTTCCCCTTCCGACGGCAGCAGGAGCTAAAGCGTCTAGCCAATGAAAAATGTACTTAAGAAAATACACGACTTTTGACGGGTTGCGTTCTCCTTGTGTGGGGTGTTGTGTTTGTTGCTCCTCGATATAGAGATAGAAAAGAAATAGAGGGAAGATTACCGCGTTAAGGAACCCCGGTTTTTGACCGGGAAAATTCAACCCCCCCTCGCGCATGTATGAAAGCGGAGATGGGCGGAATTTGCAACGCCATCTATCCTTCTTTTGTTTCATCAAATGACAGTTGATTTTCAAAAAGGCATAATGTATTTCATTTCACCGCGCATCGATGGCGCCACGTAATCTGCCCATCTGATGGCTTCCTAAATTGGCGAAAAGGGGGTCGGCACTCGCACCTCGGAGAGATAAAAACTGTCAAAACAAACGTCGAGTGTAACCAAAGATAATTTAAACTCGTACCCTAGATTCGAAATCACTCTCTCCACCACTTCCCGCCGGAACTCAGAAAAATTCGCTCCATGGTTTGCGCCTTACCGCAACCGATGGAGCCCGATTTTTCTGAGGTCACGTAACAAAAACGTCAATGGGAAAGCTCCCAGTATTCGAATCTAGGGTACGAGTTTAAATTATCTTTGGTGTAACTACGCCGCCATTTTAACAATCTACGATCAGAGACTACTCAATAATCGGTCAGAGCCCTCTGAACCTATTAGGCCCGCACAAACACTCCATTGTCCCCCGATGTGTTTCCCCCTTTTCACCGCTTGGCGTAAATAGGAATATGGTCAATTGCGCGCTGTGTGAAGCCAAGCTGAAGCATAGAAATCTTATAAAAGGAGTATAAGATTTCTATGGTGTGAAGGTCCCCCGCTATATACACCAAAATTTGTATCCTTTATTTCGACCCCCCCCACACTTTTCAAAAAACTAACTAGAGTGACGAAACGTAACAGTTGGAGAACTTCTTAGTTCAAAATTATTCGCTCGCTTTGGGAGAGTACACCTTTTACCCTAAACTACCATTACCCCTGTCTATGGTCCGTCAGAATTAATGGGCACACCCTATGGTAGTGGAGCGAAAGACGGTGTTATACGCATATGTCTGGATCCTCGTAAACTCAATCCTGCCATCAGACGCCAGCCATTCTCATCGCCAACTGCTCAAGAAATATTTTCCAAAATACATGGTAGCTCGATGTGAAGAGTGCCTTTTGGCAGGTGGAGTTATAAACTGCTGCTCGCTATTTCCTAAAAATTACTCCAAAACTAGCGAATAGTTTTCGCTCACATTCCTTTGACCCAGGTCTGGTCCCAAGTTCGGTGGTTCAAGACCGGCACGCGTCCACGGGAAATAATTACGTTGAAAAACGGTGACAAGGTGGAAACGGATCAAGCACAAGTCGCAGAGTGCCTCGCGCAGTCTGTTAGAGCGTATACCCATCCCCAGCCAACGTTCGGCCCGGACAAAAAATCCAGCCTGAACCACTTCTGATGCAGATACAAAGTCCCTTTCTCGGAAGTGGGTGTTATACGAGGTTCTCTCCAGCCTTCACAACACCTCCCAGGAAATGGACCACTTCTCCATCCTCATCATATAAAACTAGACTCCGGCTTTCCGTACGGCACTCCTAGAGCTCTATAACAGCCTTTGGGCGGAGGGCGTCCAACTGCTCATTTCTCCAACTGCCCATTTCTCCAACGGTTCATTTCTCCAACTGCTCATTTCTCCAACTACATATGGCACCGAAATTGTGGAATTGAAGTTATGGTTCTCTGACTCTACTCATAATCCCAACTGCTGACAATTCTACGGCAGAGGTAAAACTCCTAATCAATGTAGGGTTTTCCAAGAGGAATTACATTTTGGGGGTACGACATAAAGCACCATTTTGGGCCGGTAGTTTTGAAATATGATGTGGCCGATGTGAACTAGTTAACAATAGATTTATGTCAAATGATTTAGGAAATTATCCCGTAAGTTACTATAAATTTAAATGGCAATATAACTTGATGGGTGGAAGCTGAAGTGTATAATATCAAAAGGGACGGTAGTCCCTATGCAAGGTCCGGGTATAGAGTAGAGCACCTACCCGAGCACTAGCTATATTATCTCGAGTCAGAATGAAACCGATTTTACCCCCTCATATTTCAAAAACTATAGGTCGTATCAAAACAAGTGATGTATCGTTTGAAAGGTTACAGGAACTTAACAAACATATACGAATTCCATCGAACAGGGTTGAGGCGACGTTTCGTAGTAATGGGGCAAAGTAAGGCTTAATTTTTCTTCTTCTTCTTCTTCTTCCATCTTCTCCTCGCAGACCGCTCTACAGCAAAAACTACTGAACCGATTTAAATGAAATTTGGTATACAGTTTCAAATTAAGCTCCCATTGTGTCCTTCCAAAGGATAAGTTCATATCTGGTATAGTTCTTGAGCTATGGCGACAAATGTACAGTTCAGCGAGTCAGTAACGAAACCATGGAGTAATAAACACATAAGAAGTACTATACCGGAGCGACCAGCGATTTAAAAAAAATAATGCAAAAGGTTTGAGGGTTGATTCTAAGTGAAAAAGTGTTCGAAAAAATAGTCTTAAAGTTTAAAATGCCCGCTATGGCGGATATACTTGGAAACTATGTAGGTGGATTGTAGGTAAAAATGGGCGCTGAGTTCGACAACAATAGTCTTGCAAGTGTCAGGGTGGGGGTTGTCCGCCATAGGGCTTGTCGATAAATAAGTCCAGTTTATGACGTTTATGGGAATATAATTACTGATCTTGTCCTAAGGAAATAGATTAAACTTTCGAATGCTACTGATTTATAGGTTGTTTCTAAGTGAAAGAGGTGCAGTGAGTTCGAAGTGTCTCGCCAGTGTCAGGGTGGGCAGTGTGCCGCCAGAGGGCGGTTATCGATGCCAATGAGTAATAAACACAGTACAAAACGTGTAAAGTTTAATAACAATCGTACAAGCTTATTTATTAACATTAAAAAATGAATTAAAGAGCATAATGACGTCACATTTTCAAAAAATTAAAGTAAACAATATCTAAACGTACACAATGTTGGCGAAAGAGCTAGGCAGTTCTCAATATTCCAAATAGGTGAAAGTTCACTTTCCAATTTTGTTTATAAATATTATTTCCGCTTTGTTACGTTTGAAGGTATTATAATAACTTCACTTCTATTGTTATAAACCAAAAGGCGTAAAATCCACCCAATAACCATTCGGTTAAAAATTGCAAGGTCCTTTAAACAAAAACGTCACGTCCTATATTACTACAGGCCATAAAAGTAGTGAAATCAAATAACGGGCAAGATATGTAATTATATTCCCATAAACGTCATAAACTGGACTTATTTATCGACAAGTGATGTGCTCTGAAGTAATATGCTAGACCTTGCGTCCTAAGTGTTTTACTGAGTTAAAATCCTTTGTACAACCATAAAACATTTCAAAGAGAATGGGTAATATTAGAATCGCATTGTATCAAATATATATTTATTTATTCTTTTACCTTAAAACCATAATTAAATAAAGCAGACAAGTTGTTGACTGCAGTAATTACGTTACTGCAGTCAACAACCGAACCACCGATACATGTTACGGTTCAAAGAAAATTATAAGCTCAGCTTAAGCGGAAGCGTTTATTACAAATTAACAGAGCATTAAATTTCAGTTTTTAAAATAGAAATTTCGTGTTCCATTTAAATTATTGCATCGAATGTAACGTCTTCTCTGTTGATTAAAAAGAATGCGCAGCCCAGGATTCGAACCCGAGCCCTTCTACATGACAGGCGAATGTTCTACCACAGAACCACCGATCTATTACGCTCTTTGAAAATTATAAACTCCACTTAGCGGAAGAGTATATTAATGGTTTTTAAAGTCTACATTTTTTACGTATGAAATCTTAAAAGTCAAATCTTGTTTTAGCGCAGTCAGCAGAGATAAGAGGGTTAAAGCGATGAACCTGTGGGTGGTCAACTTTGATAGTTTTTTGTTATTTATTTACGGGTTTTATTATCGTCTTAAATATAGTTGTAATAAAGCAAATGCGTTTATTTAACGATTATTGATATAAGAGCTGCCGTTTAGTCAAGTGGCTCTCTGTGCTTTGTTGATGGTAAGGTTTTTGCTTCTTGTTAATACTTTTGGTGTGGACATTTGGATATCTACGATTCCTAACGCAGTCATTGATTTCCTGGGTGTTCGAGTCATTATATGATATTGGAAATTGGACGGCATTGGTCTTTTGCATGCGGTATGTGTCACAACGTCAACTAGAAATCTACGAGTCGTACACTACCAGATGTCGAATATAGCTATTCTACGGTATCTTCATCAAAGGCGAGTATTGTAATAATATGAGCGTTAAAGATGCGGCAAGTATTTCGTAAGTGAGAAAAATACAAATACCCTCTGTAGATATTTCTTTCATTCAAATTTGCTTCGTATTATATTCAACTGATAAACTTGTACTGTAAAAAGGGTTAAATGCAATTGTGCATTGTTTTAGTACGTCTAACTCACTGTTGTAACTACTTAATTTATAATATTCTGAATAAATTAAAATCGGTTGTTTCGTCTCAATTATTTTAATTGTAATTAAAATTTTATACTGGGAGGGATAGAATGGTTATCTCGAGAAATTAATACCACTAGGGACAATTCTTCCGAGGAGAGGTATATTTTGGCAAGCTTGCCAACTTGTTTAAACTATTATGTCGAGCAAGTATGAGTTATAAATAAGCACACATCCCTACGGAGTGTAAGCTTAATTAACATTTTTCATCGTATGGCGAATAAATTCACGCGGATTTTTTTGAGCCGTGATGTAGTGTACACATACATGTTTTGGTGGTAAATTCGTGCCTAATAGGCTAATGGAATTTGCCTCGAGTCTACTTTTCTCGTAAGATATATAACTCCAACTCCACAATTTCGGTGCCATATGTAGTTGGATAAATGAGCAGTTGGAGAAATGAGCAGTTGGACGAATGAGAAGTTGGAGAAATGAACCCCACCCGTTCCCCCCGTCACTCTACGTCACATTTTACGTCATTTCATTCCTTATTGTTTTTAACCATAAGTTTTAAATGACGAATTTCTTTTTGATTTTTCTTTTGATCTTAGAGAATTCATAACTCTTATTCGCTTAAATTGTAAAATAATAATATCGTCAGACTTCGAAGGTAGGCCTAGGCTGTAATAATCTGATTTCAACTTTTCAAGTTTAACTATTTGTGTCAGTTTATAACTTCCAAGAACTGCGGCAGTTTCGTTATTGTTTTTCGTGATATGGAATCTTATACAAAACATCGTCGGTTCTCTGATTAATAATATTGTATACTAAAAAAAAATGACAAATAGTTCAATGAAAAATCAAAATTTTCATTTTATTAAGAAATTAAAGTTTAATTCATAATTTAAAATCAATTTCTTTGAGCATTTCTTCTATGTCTCTGCCTTGCTATGTAAGGCCGGAATCCACAAAAATCATCTGATGGAAATGCATTCCTAATTGCATTTACCACACAACTTGGTATGGGAAATCGACGATTTGGAATAATCCAATAACACCATCTAATAAAAATTCAATATGCCAAATACCTATAAGTCCTAATAAAATAACCGATTACTAACTATATTATAGCCACAATGATAAATCTCACTTGTGAATTAATCCCTCTGCGGGTTGTCTAAGCATAACCCCAGGTCGAGTGTTATGAAACTCTTGATTTGCCAAATTCAACATCGGAATGTTACGTTAGTACAGGTGTTTTGGAAGTCTGGGTGTTCTGTTATGCAAATATCTTCAATTAATGCATTTACACTTTCCTGTTCTTGACAACACTGACATTCATAAGTGGCATAATAGTGTAATTGCCGCAACAATACCTATTATGAGGTACAATAAAAATATAAATTATTTGCAATTTATATTAATTAAAGATTGTTACCCACCAATCATTATATTGCAATCGTTCATTATTGGCTTCGTTTTCCTCCTGAATTATTTCCTTATCTTCTTCATCTTCAGTAAGGGCCAAGGGTTCAAATTGATAGGGTAATATACCGTGAATTTCGCCAATATTTTCATCAGCTATTTTAGCGAAAATATCTAAGGAATTTTCTGAACCGGTTTCATCAGATTGCATTGAATCCGATACTGCGCTATCAGATACCAAATCCGAGTAATAAATAGATTCTTCACTCGAATCGCTAATAGCTATGAATAATAATAATTAATCAAACGTTTGACCAGAGATAATTTAGATAGGGAGAGGTAGCTCCTACCTTTAATAGTACAAAAAGGCATCTCACCCAAACACACGGTCGCGTCGAGATTATCTGGTCAGGTTACCTTCCTGTCACGTGTCAACTCCGTTTTCCCCTAGATTCATATTGGTTGCCTTTCTTTTGATTTTACGCGAATAACTGCAGCGCAGTGATGTTCCGAGCGGTACGTTTGAACTTTTTGGGGAGTTCGTTGAAAGTTTTATAAATAGTGTAACCCTTCAGGTGCACTTTCCCCCGCATACTTTTTTATTTTTTCCATGTTTTATTTACTTTTGTCATTACATTTTCCCCCGCACTCTTGACCCTCTATATTGACAGTTATTGTTAAGTATTCTTTAAGCCCCCTACGTCAAATTTCTTAGAATTCCGAGCTCTATTTATTGAAACTAATCACAGTGTTAAATATAAATTAAATTTATTGATACACTAATTTAAACTTAAATAACTTTTGAACCATACATACAAATTAAATATAGTTTATAAATCTGATAGAACTCAATGAACCCCCACTATAAAATATAAAATTGAGAGAATTAATTAAACATGGTACTTAATATAAATTATAAACTAAATCCCGGCCTTCAGCAATGTTAAAATTAAGAGCCCTTGACATATGGAGATAATTGGTGTCTTTTTCCTCATTTTATTACCGGGGTACGCTACTCTCCGAACCAACCCCACCCAATTTTCTCAAACCAGTAATATTCCCTCAACTCACAGCGATCCCATGGAACCTTTGTCATGTTAGCGGGCCTCTAGCCCACTATCAGGTAACCCGAATCCAACACAAAGCGCACGTTTTCCAAGGCCAGGTCATAGGTCAAAAGTGTGCCTGGACATTTTCGCTTGACAACAAAATAAATATAACCTCTTGATTTCCGGGCATCTTCTCCCCCACAAACACTGAGACCCCCGCAATCACGCGGAACCAACCCCAAGGAACCTTTTGTAAGTCAGACAACGGCATACGTCCCATGACAGGACACGAGTCTTGGGTGCACCAACGACCCAAATAAATTGGGAGTCACCAATTGCTTTTTATTTTCAACTCCGCCCTGGAATCCCTGGAACAAAACCAAGAGACAGAGCCCCAAAAAGACAGAATTCTGATTCTGGAGAGAACTCAACTTGTTCCAGGAAGGAAGTCCGCCTTCGTTACCCGGAGAGTTCTGTTTCCCGGGGGAGAGAAAGACCATGTCGAGATAAATATAGAATAATGCGCGATGAAGTCGCGCTTAGATATTAATTAACCCTCAATGCAGCCCTCATGACCGAAAAAACCCTCATTGACTGCCTAGATGACCTACATCCAGGACATTCCGACCGGAAGAGAATAAGCCTAGCAGTAATGAATCCGGGAAACGTAATGCCCTCAACACCCTCGAATCACCTGTTGATCACCCAATATCTAGCCGTACCAAGGGAAGAAAACCAGATGACCGAGACCGATTCCCTAGCCTAGCCGGACATTTCAGACCGAAACCCGAAGTACCTACGCCCCCGTCAGCTTGTAAAACAATATAGGAAGAAACCCGCCAAACCGTAAACGAGTAAATAAAGAGAAATAAAGAAAGTGTGAATAAAGAAAACGTGTAAATAAGCAGCCCCAAAGACGTCCCGTTCTGTGAAGTGCGTGTGTCGGGCATCTTACGTAAACCGAGGAACGAGAAAACCCGTAAACGAAGAGACGACAACATCGTATTTTACGAGGTGAAAATTGCTGACAAGTAACAATTTTATATTTATCATACCTTTATAAATAATAAATTGCGGTTAAAACGTTTTGCATTACTGTAATCCTTGACAAATAATACGCCTTAACAAATCAACCAAAACCACCCTTGACAAATAATACAAAGTACCTATTGTTAAAAATAGCCTTAAGCCCCATTTTCATGCTCACTGGTAGCGGGTAAAAATCGACTAAATCCGCTTCAGCTATACACTTTTTCACTTTCCGCGTCGATCTGTTTCAAACAGATATTTTAGCTTTATTTTCACGCTTGCGAGTGGCGGAAGCGAATTTTGACGATTTTTATCCGCTACCAGCGAGCATGAAAATGGGGCTTTAGAATCTTCCGAACTTGCGGAACTACGCGAAGACGCGTTATCGGGCATGATGAAAAACAAGTTCGCCCAGGGCGATAATATTATTTCGTTGCCTATGTAAACGAACTGAAGTTACCAAAGAGCCTTTCTTAAAAAACGCCAGTTACAAAAATCGTTTAAAAAATCCTATTGGGTTTCATACGCCAAATTATTATGTTTTTTTCAGAAACTCTTCGTAAAAATCTGTTAGAATTAAACTATCGAAAATTTAGTGGGTAAAGTTTGGCGTCGGAAGTAAAGCTAAACAAAGAAATATTTCCCGTTAATCCTTCTCAGTTTTTTTTACTAATTAAATACACTCTTACTGCTATATTATACCCTGTTCGCACGTTGAAGCTAGGGTAACCTAGGAGGGTCCAATAACCCTCCTAGGTGAACATTTTTACAGTCCGAACGCTCGGCGAAAAGACGGACCAAAAAAAACTGAGGCGGACCTCGAAGATGTTCGCCTTCGGTTTTGTTATCACCTAAGGGGGTGCGATACCAATAACTTTCTTCGGTGCGAACAATTGACGGATTACAGGAAGTCCAGTTCCGGGGACATATGCGCATGCGAACGCTTTATGGTACCTTCTTGTCTTAAAATATTGGGAAATACTGAAAAACCCAAAGGAAAAGCCCACTTCAACACTTTTCATTTTAGTGTAATGTGTCACGAGGACATAAAAAGGTGATTTTAATTATACTAATAATTATTCCAGGGCAGGTCACTTCCTTGATCAACGACGCACACCTCAGATGATTAAATCCGATTTATTCATGATTATATCGATTAAATTCGTTTTAATCATGATTATATTGATTAAATTCGTTTTAATCATGATTATATTGATTAAATCCGATTTAATCATGATTAAAGATTATATCGTGATTAGAGCACCAGAAAATCGAAATAGCTGTGTGTTGTAAAATCGGTGCAGAAAGGGAACGAGCGAACGGTTTCCGGAGTTACAAAATTCTGAGAAATAGGCGCCACGAATATCAGCCGAATTCGTTGGAAAGGTTCAGGCCCTGGAAAATCGACGACATAGTGAAGCGCATACAAAACAACGGAAGCGGCTCGCTCACCTCACAGAAATTACCCGCTTCAGATTTAAAAAGATAAAATCGTCGTCGCTGGTCAGAAAAAAATACGGTCCTCAAACCATTAAAAGCTTAGCTACCGCTGGCTTTGAGTGGTTTCTTCGTTTTGCCATATTCAAATAGCGCCTTGTAGAAGTCAAAGCTATTCCAGAAAGCCACATTAAAGGGGCTTTCAAGAGACCCTCTAGTCAATTTAAAATACGTCATTCGGTCGCCGTTCGTTGTGAAGCCAAAGTTACGACCGAATGACGTATTTCAAATCGACTAGGTCTTTCTTGAAAGTCCCTTTAAGGAGGGGAACACGGTATTTATCATATCACTTTCCCGACTTCTACCGCTAAAGCTTTCAGCGTTTGCCAGATCGTGAAAATAAAATTATTGTACCAGGCTTAAAAATGATCGATTTTAGGAAACAAAACCAAACCAGTAAAATTAATAACGCAAAATAATTCGACTACATTATTTATTCTACCTTTGGCTTGTTGGAAGATTATAAGTTGGCAGTCTGCGTGATAAACTGAAAACGTATGTAGTTAACCCTTCAAAAGATATCTAGCTGTTCCTAATTTAAAATTTTGACGGGTTTAAAACCGAAATTAAATATTAAAAATGTCATTTTTAACCATTTTCTGTTAAAGTAAAAAAAATGCTTACATTATCGTACGCCTCGGCAGAATTATTCAAAATGACGGGTTTAAAACAGAAATGAAATATTAAAAATGTAGTTTTTAACCATTTTCTTACGTTATCAACATGTACCAATAATTATCGTACGGCTGGCAACAATGCTCCAACTTTTTTATGCGGCCTGAAATACATTACGGATACTCATGCGCTACGGATACTACCAAGGTCTAAAATAGAAGTTTATAATATAACGATAGGTCAGGTTTTCCAAAAACGCTGTGTTACTTTAGTTTGCCAATAAATCGTACATTTTGCTTTGGAAAATGCGTGGCAAGATATAGTTACGTTGGTGGGTCCCATAGAACAATGGCTAGGAATTGGTGTACTTTGCACTTCAAGGTCAAACGGTTCTGCACCTAGTGGTTTTGCACCGACTTCTCCGTCTGGCATTGGTCTATCTTCCACTGCAAGGTTAGACGGTTCTGCAATTTGTGAACAACTCGAAGACACTGGTGGACTTGTACCTATTGACTCTGTATTTATCTACCCAGTTGGCAAATCTGCAACAGAAGTTGATAAATCTATTTCCCCATTTTGCAACTCTGCAACAGAAGTTGATGAAGCAACGGTAATTTGTTTTTTTGGCAGCATAAGCAATCCGCCTTTTGAGATTTTGTCGATCCCGGAAAGCAGGGTCTTGGTCTTAGCTTTTGGAAGCGTACCTTTCCCTATCTGTAGCCCTCTTTCTTTGCCTATGTCAATTTCTGAACCAGTTGGTGATGCACCTATCGGCCAAGAGGTTGGCCGAGTGTGTTTATTTGGCGGTTCAGCTAAGATTGTTGAAATTGAAACGAATCGCAAAAAAGATGAAAATTCAAAATTTTTCCTAGCAGAAATATCAATTGAATTCCATAAAAATACCAATTCCAAATCAGAATGCTATAGAAATACGAATGAAAAATAAAGAGAAATCCAAAAAAAAAAACAAGAATCCAAAAACAACGAAAAACAAATTAAGAAAAATATAAAAACAAATAAAAAATTAAAATATAAAAACCAAACTGTTTCATATGAAGTATAAGAAATACAGTCTGAATGTATAAAAACCAAACTACCTGTTTCAAATGAAGTATAAGAAATACAGCCTGAATGACGGGCTTAAACCATCAAAATTCCAGCTTGTCCTCGTGAGAAGACAAGTTGGCCAGCCAAAACATACCTCTCCTCGGAAGAATTGTCCCTAGTGGTATAAATTTCTCGAGACGACCCTTAAAGATATTTCCGCATTTCAAAGTTATTTACTAAAAACTTAATCCCGGTTCAATCCCGCCCGGTATAAAAATTTTATTTCATTTAAAATAATTGAGACGAAACGACCAAATTTAATTTATTCAGAATATCATAAGTTAAGTAGTTACAACAGTGAGTTAGACGTACTATAACAATGCACAATTGAATTAAACCCTTTTTACAGAACAAGTTTATCAGTTAAATATAATACGAAGCAAATTTTAATGAAAGAAATATCTACAAAGGGTATTATAACGACCGTTCGCTTTTTGGTTTATAATTTTAACGGAATCGGGCCGATTTTAATTAAACGATAGTTTATCGAAATTTTGTTAAAAGAATATTCCCTAAGGCCGCGCGATAAATTTACGAGAATAATTTCCCGTCGCCGTTATATCGAAAATTTATTTGATTCGGGATTGCCAGAACTGTAATGTTGTGGGCGAGTGATTAGAAAATAAAATGGCAACCAGAATTATGCTAAATTATAAATGTTTATTTTTATTCAGAACAGTCTATGGAACGTTCTAGATAACGTTCATCAATAACCCAACAATATATATCCCTTCTACGTAATTGTACAGAACTGGTACTCAAGTGTCTAAGACTAGATTTGTCTTAGTTCATCGTGATTGAAAAATAAACCAAAACACACTAACACTTAAGTAAATATCATAAATTATACTGAGTAATTTTAACTAAATTCAAACTACCTAATTATAAACTCTGTCTTAATTAACAGCTGAGAGCTGTTCGCTACTAATTACTTCCAATCTACTTAATTACCCTCACAGGTTGAATTGATAATTTCAAGAGTATAATTAGGTTATTCCAATTCAAAAAATAATAACAATCAATTTTATCTTACAGCTGACTGGAGTTAGTTCACAATTACTTTAACAGTTTCAGTCTTAAACACGCACTGTTCTTACACTGAAGTCCATTCACTCACGTTCCAAACTCGAAACACAATTTATCTCTTTTCTTGACCGAAGACCAAACAAACTAATTAAAACCGCAAAGTTACCTCATAACTTTTGACCGACACCAGCAGCGTTGCCAGATTCCGAAAGTCCGGTTATCGTACAGAGCTACGATATGGATCGTATTTTCAAAATTGGTATCGTACGGCTCCTCAACCCCCTCTATTAATGAAAAGTCCCCGAAAATAGGCACAAATGTTTTGTGACCAGGAATTTTTCTTTTAAATTTATATAAAAAGATTTAAAAATAAATAAAATTTTACGATGTATGGGGTAAGGAAACGTATGTAAATTATAGGCCAATGGTTTTATTAGTTTTATTATAGACCAATAGGTTTATTACTTTTATTATAGACCAATGGTTTTATTACTTTTATTATAGACCAATGGATTTAATTGTTTTATAATAAACCAATGATTTATTAGTTTTATTATAGACCAATGGTTTTAATAGTTTTATTATAGACCAATAGTTTTAGTAGTTTCGTTATAGACCAATGGCTTTTTTAGTTTTGTAGAACGATTTTTGCAATGATATTCCACGCGCCGATTTGAAACTGGGGGATTAGTCAGTAACGCCGTCTTTTAACAATATCCTTTATTCGAAACGGAGGTAGACCTTTTTAGTTAAATTAGCGGGAGAGGCCGCCACCGGCCAAGGGTAGTCTAGATTATCTTTGGCCAAACCTACGTTTCTAATCGGCCGGTATTCTGGCATTCTTTGCATCTAAATCGAGAAGTGAAGACAGACTTCCGTTTAAATTAGCGATGACTACAGGGCTACCTTTCACGAGCTGCACTTACTCTGATCCCTGGAACTAGGCTGTGCCTGAATTTCCCTAATTCAGCGTAGAAGTCGGAGCTCTGCGGATATATTACTAAATAAAAGCTCTTAACAAGCGTCGAATAAATATGCCTAGGCGGAAATACGGCCCTGAATCTCGGATCGTACTATGGATCGTATTTTATCTCGGGATAGACGTACGATCCCGTCTTCGGATCGTATATCGTACCGACCGTCTAAATATCGTACAAATACGATCCAGATCGTACATCTGGCAACTCTGGACACCAGGACCCCGTCCTGAAGTAGTTCGTCTGACAGCCAAGAACTAAGAAAGACTAAATCTTCTATATTGACGGCAACGGCCTTATATACTTTTATTTTGTGTTTTTGTTTGACCCGTCGAGATTTCACTAAAGTTCGAAAAATTGAAGACATTATATTTTTTACCCGGTTTGATTGATAGTTCTCCACACGGTGGCGCTATATTATTACTTTGATATAGTTTCCGCGGGAGTTTTGAATAATTATCCTTTTTCTAAGCGATATTAAAAGGTAACAATGAACTACTTTTTGTGTTTTAACGAAATTTTGTTAAGAATTTAACAAAAATTTAAAACAAAACAAAGAACCGTACCAAAGAATAAACAAACAAAGTTCAATAAACAATATATACAGATATTGTATTAATCCATTAAGTAAAAAAACCCGCCTTATCATAAGTGTTCCTTTACTTTAATATGTTCCCTAAGGAAGTCAATGGCTCGGCGGTGAACTATCCGCGTTGTTTCAATGCGACCCGAGTTCAATTCCTGATCACGATCAAATTTTACATTAAAATACTAAAATATTTAATTGAATATAAGATTAATATAATCTATAAATATTTAATTAAATATAAGATTAATATAATCTATAAATATTTAATTAAATAGAAGATTAATATAATTTATAAATATTTAATTAAATATAAGATTAATATAATTTATAAATATTTAATTAAATATAAGATTAATTTAATTTATAAATATTTAATTAAATATAAGATTAATTTAATTTATAAATATTTAATTAAATATAAGATTAATTTAATTTATAAATATTTAAAATTATGTCGAATAAATTATAGTACCTAACGTTATAACTTTGTAAAGGACATTCGCCAAAGCTGTTTTTTACAAAAAACACCGTAAATTAACAAGCGTTGGTGGCTGAGTGGTTAGAGTACATCTCTTGCACGAGGCAGACCCGGGTTCGATTCCCGGCCGGCGCCAAAAAATCGCAAATTGATACTATGACGAATACCGTGTACAACTGGTGGAAACCCTGCCATTGGACGTTGTGAGGTTGCATAACACTCAGCACTCGGTCCGTCCCAATGACATTAAGAAAAAGTTGGAGAGAAAACGCCCATACAAACACAACAGACCCAACATCCACAACCTTCATAACACAAACAACTCCACACCCACAACATTCACAACACGAACTCAACAAACTCAACACCCATAACCATCACAACACGAATTCAACATTCACAACATACACATAAACATTACAATAATGAAATATCCAATCAAACTGAGTTAAAACTGGCCCAACTCAACCGCAAAGCAATCCATTAACCCTCACCGTCACACGGTGGTTTTGCCATCCCTTCGAGAAACTGCGAACGCAGAAATTTCGACAAACTGCGTACGCAATGATTAACCTTTGCCTCGAAATTGCGAACGCGTTCGCAGGCCTGACAGACTGACACGGTGGTTGTATAACCCCTCCTAGGGTACAAAGTCCCCTCGGAGAGGTCAAAATGCACATTGGCCAAATATTGACTTCACAACGCGCTACTCACTTCACTGAACACAGGCCGCGCAAACGTTTTTACCTCGTCCCCCAGGAGGGGTTATACAATCACCGTGTCTGTCTGTCTGTCGGTGGGTGGGTCTGTCAGGCCTGCGAGCCCGTTCGCATTTTCGGACCGAGTGCTGAGTGTTATGCAACCTCTCAACGTCCAATGGCAGGGTTTCCACCAGTTGTACACGGTATTCGTCTTAGTATCAACTTGGAGAAGGGAAGTATTCTGGAGTGGAAAATCCCATAGCGGTAATAAGAACGTCCTTTCCCGTCTATTGCTGTTAGAATTACTCAGACTACCCCGGTTAAACCGGTTTTTGGTCGGACGTCAGCTTTATCTGCCATCATTCTGGCTTGATGAGAGCATGATGGGAATTTTACAAAGCCGAAGGTGGCGCCCGACTTTTCCACTCCAGAATACTTCTCTCCTCCAAGGTATCAATTTGCGTTTTTTTGGCGCTGGCCGGGAATCGAATCCGGGTGCAAGAGATGTACTCTAACCACTCAGCCACCAACGCTTGTTAAATTACGGTGTTTTTCTAAAAAACAGCTTTGGCGAATGTCCTTTACAAAGTTATAACGTTAGGTACTATAATTTATTCTACATCATTTTAAATATTTATAAATTATATTAATCTTATATTTAATGAAATATTTATAAACTATATTAATCTTATAATTAATGAAATATTTTAGTATTTTAATGTAAAATTTGATCGTGATCAGGAATTGAACTCGGGTCGCATTGTAACAATGCGCATAGTTCACCGCCGAGCCATTGACTTCCTTAGGGAACATATTAAAGTAAAGGAACAATTATGATATGGCGGGTTTTTTTACTAAACGGATTAATACAATATCTGTATATATTGTTTATTGAACTTTGTATGTTTATTCTTGGTACGGTTTTTTTTGTTTTAAATTTTTGTTAAATTCTTAACAAAATTTCGTTAAAACACAAAAAGTAGTTCATATAGAAATATAATCTCTTCAATTTTTCGAACTTTAGTCAAATCTCGACGGGCAGTGCCGTATTTCCGACTAGGCCAACCTAGGCCGTGGCCTAGGGGCCCATCCTTGGAAGGGGCCCTCCAGTGACCGTAATTACTGTATTCGAAGTCATAAATCTATAATATCAATCGTAATTTATATTGGAGAAATTCCTTGGTAGAAGATTTTGTTTTGTGTTTGGTTTATTTTTCAATCACGATGAACTAAGACAAATCTAGTCTTAGACACTTGAGTACCAGTTCTGTACAATTACGTAGAAGTGATATATATTGTTGTGTCATTGATGAAAGCTAAATCTAGAACGTTCCATAGACTGTTCTGTATAAAAATAAACATTTACAATTTTGCATAATTCTGGTTGCCATTTTATTTTCTAATCACTCGCCCACAACATTACAGTTCTGGCAATCCCGAATCAAATAAATTTTCGATATAACGGCGACGGGAAATTATTCTCGTAAATTTATCGCGCGGCCTTAGGGAATATTCTTTTAACAAAATTTCGATAAACTATCGTTTAATTAAAATTGGCCCTATTCCGTTAAAATTATAAACCAAAAAGCGAACTATCGTTATAAACTAGATGGCTCCGTTGTAGTTTTATGTCCAAGGGTTTGAGGCTTTGAGCAGCCTCTCCCGTGGTCCCCCGAATTCTTCTCCAGGTACACTTGAATCCTCCTAGTTTTGACCGCCGACGATAGTTCCTGGTTCACAATTGCGAAATCGCTTCACCCCGGTTCGCTTACAGCCAAGGCTTAACGCCATTAATTATGATCAGAATTTTGAAAATACTTAAAAATGTATCCCAAAACAAATAGTTAATCATGTTTACTATACATACAGCAATATTATTTGACATTATTTGGAATTTCATTCCCATTATTTTTGAAATACGAGCAATTTTATTTGCCCGCCTGGTCGTTTTGAAAGCGATCCTAAGCGAACCGACTTGGACCAACACGAAGCGATTTCTCACGTTGGTTTTGAAAACTAGTTATAAAACGAATCGATTCTAGGGGTAAGTGTGAACCTGGCTT
Source organism: Leiobunum rupestre (assembly GCF_980474605.1). Lineage (NCBI taxonomy): Eukaryota > Metazoa > Arthropoda > Arachnida > Opiliones > Sclerosomatidae > Leiobunum > Leiobunum rupestre. The sequence continues at coordinate 45,158,250 of NC_143390.1, forward strand.
TGAAGCGCGTCAAAACGTATAGCGCGTCAAAACGTACAAAGCTTTAGGCCTATTATTGCTTGCGTCGACGCTCGTCGTCGCGTAAGTTTTGTCATAGTGAAAACCATAATTTAGGCTTACTAAATCTTTTTGCGTCAACGCTCGTCATTTCATTAAAGAGCAGAATATCAGTGTCCTAAGGTCAATAAAACCAGACATGTAAACTCGATTACTTCCCTGCAAGGCATAATTTAATGTGTTCTTTTAATAAAGGTTAATTTACTTTCTAGCAGAGGTATAATGTTACCCAGAGCCCCCAACGTTAGAGGTCGTGGCAGAGGAGCGGCCGGACTCAGGGGTGCCCGAGGAAATTATCAAAATTATAGAACGACGGTTTTCAAGAAGTCCTACGAGGTATTTCATTTGAAATTATTTAATTCTGAACTTGGAATTCTATACTTTATACTATATTTTATTCTATATAATTCATTATTCCTTTATTAGAGAACTAATATTTTCTCACTTCTTCCTCGCAAATGTTTAAAACAAAACTAGCATTTTGTGGATCTTCAACCTAACATGGAATTAATCCCAACCAATCCTTTTACTCTAAAACCTGCACCATTCCCCGTTCAGGTAAATTTTCTATCACTCTTGCCGATTCCCCACTAGCATCTTTAAAAGCTTTTATCTATCGCCAATAAATTTGCATTATACAGGGTTGCCATAGGTCAGGGAAAAATAAGATTTTAAAATAGGTCTATAAAGTTGGGAAATTTTAAGAATTTGTAAAAAAGTATGATGGTAATTTTAGCTATAGTTCTGTGATAAATTCTACTATTATTGAGTTCGTTCATGGACCAATAATTTATTGGGACTCACTGTTCCCGATATTTTGACACACGCGTCACTGCGTGGCCTAAATCGGAAGGCTTACTTGAGGTACATCAGTCTCTTTAAAGCGCCTCAAGAGTTCTGTTCAACGATCATTGCGAGAATCTTAGGAGACGGCCGGTATACGTGCGAAAAAGTTAGGTTAGGTTTAGTTCATTAAATTCTTTAGGTTTAGAAATGAAATATATTCCAGTTAATTTGATTAAAAACCCTCAGCCATACGCCGCTTACTGGTTATTTTTATTTAACACAATGGTTAAATACCATTACTTTAACTTTTAAAGAACCAATTTCAAAAATAAACGGTCTAAAACTTACTAAGCCCAATCATTTAACCGACAACAACGGCGCCATTTTGTCAAAGTTGAACGTGAGTCACGTGACCGCTCCAGCTTCTCTATATCGACTTCAGCGACGCCAAGTTTCTCCACATTGAACTAAAATTAGCCGTGATTTTCCTATTCCCAGTATTCACGCGTGATTTTTAAAGCCTAAACGGCGAGTCCCTTTAGATTCTTGGTCCATGGTTCGTTAAACGTTGTAATAATTTTTAAACGATGTAAGTGTTTTTAGTTGTCACCTTTATACTTAAATATAAGCTAAAGTAAATTCATAAACTTGTGATGTTAAAAGATTTTCTAATTTTGGCTTAAAAAGGTCGTGAAAAAAATCTCTAAATATTTTCAGGAATTTGTCACTTAAAATATTGTGGCAACCCTGTTATGAAATAGGCCTAAAAAGACTCGAAACTAAGCCTTGTTTTCTTCTAGATTCTCCTAGATTTAAGCCAGAAAAACAACTGGGGGAACCGATTTTTCAACTTCAGACGGCAGCTCACGCCATGAACGGTGAAAACCTACAGATGTTTAATTACAAAGTTCAATTGCCCGGTTTGGCTCCCAATTACAACACCTTCAGGCTTCACCCCGCCAAAAGTGTGCCATTACATGGAGGAGGCAAAGCAATACGCGGCCGAATTCGTTTTGACTCAACTAGGAGTCACTTTGGATAGTAAGTTTAATTCGTTTAAGAGGAAGGACTTAAGTTTTACCCAGTTGTGTGAGCGTATAGACTATGAAAAACCCAATTTTTTAGGTGAAAACCTATAGAGCTGTGGTTTTGTAATGAATTTTGAAAGTTCTGCTTTCATCATCCCAAAGGACCACAGCACCCCCTTTCGATACTTTAAAGCGAGTCTCGGCTCTTTCAGAAAATAAATACGCTCCTAGCATGTGCTTCCATGCGCTCTAAGACCCTAATGTTCATACTGGGGTTTATAGCCGTACATACAATACTAACGTAGATATTCGCGATAAACCATTACTGTGCACCGGTTTCCCCCATAACCATTGCTCGTAAAACAACTATTTCTAACAGTAACTTGTGAAAAGATATGTTTTCTTTTGAGTATGTACTCTTACACAATTTGATTACGCAGTTTTGAGCCATTCTTCAACTTTAATTAAACATAAGTTACTTTAAAGATTTAAAAAAACCGCGTTAGCGTCGAGCTAAAGTCGGCCATTTAATTTTAGGCGAAATAGAGTGTTAGTTCACCAGTTTGGCACCGATGGCGTAACTTTCGTTGCCAGCCAAACGAAAAGCATGGGCCAAAGGCAGGGTTTTTTAAAAGTTATAATCGGAACCCGCGACAAAATTTAAAAAATCGTTCTAGTTTGTTGTCCGATTTCTATGATTGTGGCTTGACTAACTTGTTTAAATAATATTTTTGACGACATTTCTTTTTGCGTCTTCCGGGTATGATGCATACGAAAATAAAATGGCCCTGATTTTTTTATAGCGGATCAGTTAAGAATTTGAAGCTAAGTATATTTTAAAATAATTTTTTACGATAATATACAATTAATATATTATATTTTATTATTTAAACAAGTATATAATATATCTTCAAATATCAGAGGCTAACGATTGTCCCATATTCTTAAATACGGAAATACATTCTAGCAATTTGTAGGATTTAAACGTATTTGACTGATTTAAAAATTGCGTTTTTGCGCGTGACAGTACCTTTACATTGTGAGGTATAGCAGGCAAATTTAACTGCTTTTATACCCAAACATGGCGGCGTATTTTCACACGCAAAATGAATTTTACGATCCACCAATTGTTTAGTTAAAGGTTTTAATAAAATTAGGGCCTTCGTCAACATTTAAAATGAAAATAAACTGATATTTGGTTAAGCTTGGCGCTTTTAAATTGAAAACCAAATATTCGATTTTTGACAAGATGGTAATATTTTCTGTTTCTGCGCGTAGATGTGGATTTGGGCATCTCCAGCAAGACGAGGATTTCGCCACATTTACCTCTTCCTATTGGAAGAATGTCGCCAAGTCGTCATCTAGTCAACTCGGTTTACGTATGTCCGTTTTGTTTCGTTTTCCCGTTTACATTTAGTTTTCGTTTGTTTTTTCTGCGCCGCTTTTTACTTTATAGCAAGAATACTTTTTAACCATATAAATTTTAGTTTTTGTCATCTTATTCGCACTTTTAACCATGTATAACCTTTCCTTTTGTAACCATTGAACCCTACAGCCTGTGTTTTAACTAGTGTTGTAAGTCGGAAAATTTTCCGGAAAATGACCGAGGCCTTTTTTCCGGAAAATTTTCCGTATTTTTCCGAAAAAAATAACAAAAGTTTTCATTCCATGATTAGTCTAATATATTGTTTGCAAATTGAAATAAAGCGGCATTTTCGCCTCATTTTTTCGAATATGAAAGTAAAACTAAACCTCTAGACTAGTTTAAACTGATTAACAATGTAACGCTATTAATGTTTTGTAGTATGTTTACTGATATTAGACATTTTAAATCGATAAAAAGTTAAAAACATTAAAAACCCTTAAAAGGTAATTTATGTTTCAAATTTTTATTTTTCCGGAAAATTAACAACACTAGTTTTAACCATTTAACCAACTTTCCCTTTAAATTAGTTTTTAACCAAAAAAAATTTCAGTTTAGCCATCTTTTTAACGCTTTTGACCATATTTAAACTTTCCTTTTGTAAACATTTAATCACTTTGGCCTCTGTTTTAACCATTTAACCAAATTTCCTTTTCAATTAGTTTTTATTTTTAACCAATAAAAATTTTAGGATAGCCATCTTTTTAACGCTTTTGGCCATATATAAACTTTCCTTTTGTAACCATTGAACCACTACAGCCTGTGTTTTAACCATTTAACCAACTTTATTTTTAAATTATTTATTAACCAATATAAATTTTAGTTTTTGACATCTTTTTAACGCTTTCGACCATATATAACCTTTCCTTTCATAATCATTTAACCACTCCAGCCTGAGTTTTAACCATTTAAATTAAAAAAATTAATTCGTTTTTCGGCAATAAAAATTTTATTTTTGCCATCTTTTTAACGCATTTAACCATATATAACTTTTCCTTTTGTAACCATTGAACCACTATAGCCTGGGTTTTCACCATTTAACATACTCGTTCTTGCATATTTGTAAACATTTTAACAGGAATGATTTTCAACTAATGTTTCTGACTAATGAAAATAATTGTTTTTAAATTTTATTCTAATAAATTAATTTTTTAAAGCTTTTGCAGAGTTTTATGATCCTTTAGCTACGGGACTCTACTAAGGACACTACTCAGAAAATGCCTAGAAGAACTAAACTAAAATTTAATTTAAATACTATTGAAAAATTTCCTTAAACGGTAATCTAAATTAATTTTTTTATAAAAGTAAATTTATTGAAATTCGGGAAAAAAATCCCAAAAATCAAAACTAATTTACATACTGCAAAAAATTCTGAAGAAGGTAAATTTATTTAAATACCACTTCATTTTTCCCAAAAATGTAAAGTAATTTAAATACCTCTAAAAATTTATCTAATACATAAATAATTTCCTTAAATATGGTTAAAATAATCTTAAGTTATCAACTTTAAGAAATTTGCTAAATATATTTTATCACTTAAGCTAATTTCACGCGATAAACTAAAAACATTTACGATATCAAAATGTTGTAAAACGTTGGTAAATATAAGTGCTTAATAGGCGTCTCAATAAAAACAGATCAGCGAGTCGCCAAGGAGTAATAGCACTGAGAGCGTAGAATGAAAAGTAAGGTTTTATTTAGTCCTTGTCTCTTGAAGCATGGTGAAAGTGAAACGCAAAATCTATTTTACAAGTCGGATTGAAGTTGGCTAAGTTGATTGGTTACCGGTTGAATTGGCAACCCTGTTACCGCCCGACCGAAAATATTTAAGATTAGTGACTATACGTCATGGGGGAAGCGAAAGGAGAGCGGCGTTTATTGAGACGACTATTAATCATCATTTAATCCCTTTGAATTAAATATTAGTATTTATTTTGAGTTTGACTTGGTATTTTCTATTAAAACTTTAATATCAATTTCATTCCTATAACAAAAATGTAACCCAAATGCTATTGTAAACCAAATGTATGAATATTAAATAAAAGCATTATTATTGAATTGCAACTGCGCGTATCATTTATTTTTCAAGACTTTCAATGAAGCACCGCTAATAATCGGCTTTAAACGTAACTATTAGGGTGGTAATTGTCACAACAAAGGGAAGCATAAGCTGACTTCATAGGTTACCCAGGTCAGTCATCCTAGTCTGCTTTTTTGCATCTGTTAGATATTATTGAAACTCGCTTATTACTATTGAATTTTAAAATATGTAGTTAATTTATGCGTAGCTCGGAGACTGTCTCGGGTTTAGGACAGTCAACGCTAGCTTTAACCTTGCTGGGTAATGGAGATATACCATTTGCGTTGACCAAAAACCCAAGAAATTCGAGTTCTTCTACGCCGAGTTGTGACTTGGAAGGGTTTAGGATGATCCCGTATTCCTTGAACCGGTCAAAAAGTAACCGCAAATGCTCCTTGCGCGCTTCAACGTTGGGGGACGCCACGGCGATGTCGTCTACGTAAACAAACGCAAAATCCAAACCTCCGCAGACTTCGTCCATGAATCTTTGAAACGACTGAGTGGCGTTGCACAATCCAAACGGCATGCGAAAAACTCGAACAGTCCAAATGGTGCTATGACGACTGTTTTGTGGACGTCGTCGGGGTGAACGGGTATTTGATGGAAAGCTTTGACGAGATCAAATTTTGAGAATATTTTACAGCCAGCGAAATTTGCGGTGAAGTTGTTTAGTACAGTCAAAGGATACCGGTCAGGGCGGGTTTGACGGTTCAGAGTTCGGAAATCCCCACACGGTCGCCATTCGCCATTCTTCTTAAGCTTCATGAGAAGTGGACTTGCAAAGCTGCTCTTCGATGGTCGGCAGATACCTTGTTCTATGGGGCATATTAACCATTAGGCAAAGTAGGCACGTGCCTAGGGTGCCATTTTTCTAGGGGCGTCAACGCCGCCAAAACTCTGATGAAGCCTCACGGTCTATGTACTTGGCTTGCCCCTACTCAAAATAACGCCGAAAGGGTTTGGGGAAACTAAAATATATTTATGTATTTATTAAAAACCGATACGCCCCTCCTTAGCTGACCAATACCAAGGGGCGCCAAATTTTTCTGTGCCTAAAGGCGCCGAAAGGGTTAATCCGCCCCTGTTGTTCCACCAAGAAACGGAATTCTTTTTTCGCCAGCGAATGTTTTCTGGGATCCAAATTGCGAACCCGTTCCGCTACTGGTCGTCCCGTGGTTTCGATGTGGTGAAAAGCGTTACGCTTTGGCTGGTGTAGGACTTCTGACGGACGGGTAATCTCGGGATATAAAGCGAGGATTTTGTGAAAGTCTGATGAACCGGAAATCGTAGTAATTCCTGTAGCCGGATAATCAAGAACTTCGCAGTGAGCTGAAAGTCACGTTGTATTGTCCACCAGTTTCTTTAGTTTTAAATCAGGTAAGAGATGGAAAGTCGTCAAGAAGTCGGCTCCTATAATCGATTTCCCCACATCTGCGATGGTGAATTTCCATTTGAAAGATCGACGTAAACCAAGGTCAAGTTCCATTAGTTTTATCCCATACGTCCTGATTGGTGTACCGTTTGCTGCGTAATGTTGTACGTGATGATTAATGCGGCATTTATCTTGTCTAGTGGGTGGAATTACAGATACGTCGGCCCCGGTATCGATTAGGTATTTACGCTGTGAAGTTTTATCAAAATGAAGAGACGACGATAATTTCGGCCCATATCGTCGGTCATCGCCAAACCCGACCGGCCACTTAGTTTCCCAGATCTGATCGTCTGCGTGGTGAAGAGTTTCGTTTCCAATCCCTAACCGAAAAATCGGTAGCCCAAATATTGTCATCAAAGTTTTTTTCGTGAGATCAATTGTTTTCTAACGGAAGGCAGATAACTGCTTTACGGATATAGAAAAAGTTGCTTATTATTCGAGTTATAAGAGACCGACGAAAGACCAACAAATAATCGACAAACAGATGATCAGACGACTAAAAGTTGCCTAACTCAATAGTCGAAAGAGCGACAAAATGGGCGACCTTTGAATGAGCGACCAAATGGTCGAGCTTAGAATGAGCTACCAAATGGGTGAGCGTCGTAAGAGCGACCAAATGGTTGAGCTTCGAATGAGTGATCAAATCGGCGAGCTTCAAATGAGCGACAAAATGGGCGAGCTTCGAATAAGCAACAAAATGGGCGAGCTTATAGTTACCTACCAAATGGGTGAGCTTATAGTGAACTTCCAAATTGGCGACCTTTGAATGAGCGACCAAATGGTCGAGCTTAGAATGAGCAACCAAATGGGTGAGCGTCGTAAGAGCGACCAAATGGTTGAGCTTCGAATGAGTGATCAAATCGGCGAGCTTCAAATGAGCGACCAAATGGGCGAGCTTCGAATAAGCAACAAAATGGGCGAGCTTATAGTTACCTACCAAATGGGTGAGCTTATAGTGAACTTCCAAATTGGCAACCTTTGAATGAGCGACCAAATGGTCGAGCTTAGAATGAGCAACCAAATGGGTGAGCGTCGTAAGAGCGACCAAATGGTTGAGCTTCGAATGAGTGATCAAATCGGTGAGCTTCAAATGAGCGACAAAATGGGCGAGCTTCGAATAAGCAACAAAATGGGCGAGCTTATAGTTACCTACCAAATGGGTGAGCTTATAGTGAACTTCCAAATTGGCGACCTTTGAATGAGCGACCAAATGGTCGAGCTTAGAATGAGCAACCAAATGGGTGAGCGTCGTAAGAGCGACCAAATGGTTGAGCTTCGAATGAGTGATCAAATCGGCGAGCTTCAAATGAGCGACAAAATGGGCGAGCTTCGAATAAGCAACAAAATGGGCGAGCTTATAGTTACCTACCAAATGGGTGAGCTTATAGTGAACTTCCAAATTGGCGACCTTTGAATGAGCGACCAAATGGTCGAGCTTAGAATGAGCAACCAAATGGGTGAGCGTCGTAAGAGCGACCAAATGGTTGAGCTTCGAATGAGTGATCAAATCGGCGAGCTTCAAATGAGCGACCAAATGGGCGAGCTTCGAATAAGCAACAAAATGGGCGAGCTTATAGTTACCTACCAAATGGGTGAGCTTATAGTGAACTTCCAAATTGGCGACCTTTGAATGAGCGACCAAATGGTCGAGCTTAGAATGAGCAACCAAATGGGTGAGCGTCGTAAGAGCGACCAAATGGTTGAGCTTCGAATGAGTGATCAAATCGGCGAGCTTCAAATGAGCGACCAAATGGGCGAGCTTCGAATAAGCAACAAAATGGGCGAGCTTATAGTTACCTACCAAATGGGTGAGCTTATAGTGAACTTCCAAATTGGCGACCTTTGTATGAGCGACCAAATGGTCGAACTTAGAATGAGCAACCAAATGGGTGAGCGTCGTAAGAGCGACCAAATGGTTGAGCTTCGAATGAGTGATCAAATCGGCGAGCTTCAAATGAGCGACAAAATGGGCGAGCTTATAGTTACCTACCAAATGGGTGAGCTTATAGTGAACTTCCAAATTGGCGACCTTTGAATGAGCGACCAAATGGTCGAGCTTAGAATGAGCAACCAAATGGGTGAGCGTCGTAAGAGTGACCAAATGGTTGAGCTTCAAATGAGTGATCAAATCGGCGAGCTTCAAATGAGCGACAAAATGGGCGAGCTTCGAATAAGCAACAAAATGGGCGAGCTTATAGTTACCTACCAAATGGGTGAGCTTATAGTGAGCTTCCAAATTGGCAACCTTTGAATGAGCGACCAAATGGTCGAGCTTAGAATGAGCAACCAAATGGGTGAGCGTCGTAAGAGCGACCAAATGGTTGAGCTTCGAATGAGTGATCAAATCGGCCAGCTTCAAATGAGCGACAAAATGGGCGAGCTTCGAATAAGCAACAAAATGGGCGAGCTTATAGTTACCTACCAAATGGGTGAGCTTATAGTGAACTTCCAAATTGGCGACCTTTGAATGAGCGACCAAATGGTCGAGCTTAGAATGAGCAAACAAATGGGTGAGCGTCGTAAGAGCGACCAAATGGTTGAGCTTCGAATGAGTGATCAAATCGGTGAGCTTCAAATGAGCGACAAAATGGGCGAGCTTCGAATAAGCAACAAAATGGGCGAGCTTATAGTTACCTACCAAATGGGTGAGCTTATAGTGAACTTCCAAATTGGCGACCTTTGAATGAGCGACCAAATGGTCGAGCTTAGAATGAGCAACCAAATGGGTGAGCGTCGTAAGAGCGACCAAATGGTTGAGCTTCGAATGAGTGATCAAATCAGCGAGCTTCAAATGAGCGACCAAATGGGCGAGCTTCGAATAAGCAACAAAATGGGCGAGCTTATAGTTACCTACCAAATGGGTGAGCTTATAGTGAACTTCCAAATTGGCGACCTTTGAATGAGCGACCAAATGGTCGAGCTTAGAATGAGCAACCAAATGGGTGAGCGTCGTAAGAGCGACCAAATGGTTGAGCTTCGAATGAGTGATCAAATCGGCGAGCTTCAAATGAGCGACCAAATGGGCGAGCTTCGAATAAGCAACAAAATGGGCGAGCTTATAGTTACCTACCAAATGGGTGAGCTTATAGTGAACTTCCAAATTGGCGACCTTTGAATGAGCGACCAAATGGTCGAGCTTAGAATGAGCAACCAAATGGGTGAGCGTCGTAAGAGCGACCAAATGGTTGAGCTTCGAATGAGTGATCAAATCGGCGAGCTTCAAATGAGCGACCAAATGGGCGAGCTTCGAATAAGCAACAAAATGGGCGAGCTTATAGTTACCTACCAAATGGGTGAGCTTATAGTGAACTTCCAAATTGGCGACCTTTGAATGAGCGACCAAATGGTCGAGCTTAGAATGAGCAACCAAATGGGTGAGCGTCGTAAGAGCGACCAAATGGTTGAGCTTCAAATGAGTGATCAAATCGGCGAGCTTCAAATGAGCGACAAAATGGGCGAGCTTCGAATAAGCAACAAAATGGGCGAGCTTATAGTTACCTACCAAATGGGTGAGCTTATAGTGAGCTTCCAAATTGGCAACCTTTGAATGAGCGACCAAATGGTCGAGCTTAGAATGAGCAACCAAATGGGTGAGCGTCGTAAGAGCGACCAAATGGTTGAGCTTCGAATGAGTGATCAAATCGGCCAGCTTCAAATGAGCGACAAAATGGGCGAGCTTCGAATAAGCAACAAAATGGGCGAGCTTATAGTTACCTACCAAATGGGTGAGCTTATAGTGAACTTCCAAATTGGCGACCTTATAGTGAACTTCCAAATTGGCGACCTTTGAATGAGCGACCAAATGGTCGAGCTTAGAATGAGCAACCAAATGGGTGAGCGTCGTAAGAGCGACCAAATGGTTGAGCTTCGAATGAGTGATCAAATCGGCGAGCTTCAAATGAGCGACCAAATGGGCGAGCTTCGAATAAGCAACAAAATGGGCGAGCTTATAGTTACCTACCAAATGGGTGAGCTTATAGTGAACTTCCAAATTGGCGACCTTTGAATGAGCGACCAAATGGTCGAGCTTAGAATGAGCAACCAAATGGGTGAGCGTCGTAAGAGCGACCAAATGGTTGAGCTTCAAATGAGTGATCAAATCGGCGAGCTTCAAATGAGCGACAAAATGGGCGAGCTTCGAATAAGCAACAAAATGGGCGAGCTTATAGTTACCTACCAAATGGGTGAGCTTATAGTGAGCTTCCAAATTGGCAACCTTTGAATGAGCGACCAAATGGTCGAGCTTAGAATGAGCAACCAAATGGGTGAGCGTCGTAAGAGCGACCAAATGGTTGAGCTTCGAATGAGTGATCAAATCGGCCAGCTTCAAATGAGCGACAAAATGGGCGAGCTTCGAATAAGCAACAAAATGGGCGAGCTTATAGTTACCTACCAAATGGGTGAGCTTATAGTGAACTTCCAAATTGGCGACCTTTGAATGAGCGACCAAATGGTCGAGCTTAGAATGAGCAACCAAATGGGTGAGCGTCGTAAGAGCGACCAAATGGTCGAGCTTAGAATGAGCAACCAAATGGGTGAGCGTCGTAAGAGCGACCAAATGGTCGAGCTTACAATGAGCAACCAAATGGGTGAGCGTCGTAAGAGCGACCAAATGGTCGAGCTTAGAATGAGCAACCAAATGGGCGAGCTTAGAATGAGCAACCAAATGGGCGAGCTTATAGTTACCTACCAAATGGTGAGCTTATAGTGAACTTCCAAATTGGCGACCTTTGAATGAGCGACCAAATGGTCGAGCTTAGCATGAGCAACCAAATGGGTGAGCGTCGTAAGAGCGACCAAATGGTTGAGCTTCGAATGAGTGATCAAATCGGCGAGCTTCAAATGAGCGACAAAATGGGCGAGCTTCGAATAAGCAACAAAATGGGCGAGCTTATAGTTACCTACCAAATGGGTGAGCTTATAGTGAACTTCCAAATTGGCGACCTTTGAATGAGCGACCAAATGGTCGAGCTTAGAATGAGCAACCAAATGGATGAGCGTCGTAAGAGCGACCAAATGGTTGAGCTTCGAATGAGTGATCAAATCGGCGAGCTTCAAATGAGCGACAAAATGGGCGAGCTTCGAATAAGCAACAAAATGGGCGAGCTTATAGTTACCTACCAAATGGGTGAGCTTATAGGGAACTTCCAAATTGGCGACCTTTGAATGAGCGACCAAATGGTCGAGCTTAGAATGAGCAACCAAATGGGTGAGCGTCGTAAGAGCGACCAAATGGTCGAGCTTAGAATGAGCAACCAAATGGGTGAGCGTCGTAAGAGCGACCAAATGGTCGAGCTTACAATGAGCAACCAAATGGGTGAGCGTCGTAAGAGCGACCAAATGGTCGAGCTTAGAATGAGCAACCAAATGGGCGAGCTTATAGTTACCTACCAAATGGTGAGCTTATAGTGAACTTCCAAATTGGCGACCTTTGAATGAGCGACCAAATGGTCGAGCTTCAAATGAGCGACAAAATGGGCGAGCTTCAAATGAGCGACAAAATGGGCGAGCTTCGAATAAGCAACAAAATGGGCGAGCTTATAGTTACCTACCAAATGGGTGAGCTTATAGTGAACTTCCAAATTGGCGACCTTTGAATGAGCGACCAAATGGTCGAGCTTAGAATGAGCAACCAAATGGGTGAGCGTCGTAAGAGCGACCCAATGGTTGAGCTTCGAATGAGTGATCAAATCGGCGAGCTTCAAATGAGCGACAAAATGGGCGAGCTTCGAATAAGCAACAAAATGGGCGAGCTTATAGTTACCTACCAAATGGGTGAGCTTATAGTGAACTTCCAAATTGGCGACCTTTGTATGAGCGACCAAATGGTCGAGCTTAGAATGAGCAACCAAATGGGTGAGCGTCGTAAGAGCGACCAAATGGTTGAGCTTCGAATGAGTGATCAAATCGGCGAGCTTCAAATGAGCGACAAAATGGGCGAGCTTATAGTTACCTACCAAATGGGTGAGCTTATAGTGAACTTCCAAATTGGCGACCTTTGAATGAGCGACCAAATGGTCGAGCTTAGAATGAGCAACCAAATGGGTGAGCGTCGTAAGAGTGACCAAATGGTTGAGCTTCAAATGAGTGATCAAATCGGCGAGCTTCAAATGAGCGACAAAATGGGCGAGCTTCGAATAAGCAACAAAATGGGCGAGCTTATAGTTACCTACCAAATGGGTGAGCTTATAGTGAGCTTCCAAATTGGCAACCTTTGAATGAGCGACCAAATGGTCGAGCTTAGAATGAGCAACCAAATGGGTGAGCGTCGTAAGAGCGACCAAATGGTTGAGCTTCGAATGAGTGATCAAATCGGCCAGCTTCAAATGAGCGACAAAATGGGCGAGCTTCGAATAAGCAACAAAATGGGCGAGCTTATAGTTACCTACCAAATGGGTGAGCTTATAGTGAACTTCCAAATTGGCGACCTTTGAATGAGCGACCAAATGGTCGAGCTTAGAATGAGCAAACAAATGGGTGAGCGTCGTAAGAGCGACCAAATGGTTGAGCTTCGAATGAGTGATCAAATCGGTGAGCTTCAAATGAGCGACAAAATGGGCGAGCTTCGAATAAGCAACAAAATGGGCGAGCTTATAGTTACCTACCAAATGGGTGAGCTTATAGTGAACTTCCAAATTGGCGACCTTTGAATGAGCGACCAAATGGTCGAGCTTAGAATGAGCAACCAAATGGGTGAGCGTCGTAAGAGCGACCAAATGGTTGAGCTTCGAATGAGTGATCAAATCAGCGAGCTTCAAATGAGCGACCAAATGGGCGAGCTTCGAATAAGCAACAAAATGGGCGAGCTTATAGTTACCTACCAAATGGGTGAGCTTATAGTGAACTTCCAAATTGGCGACCTTTGAATGAGCGACCAAATGGTCGAGCTTAGAATGAGCAACCAAATGGGTGAGCGTCGTAAGAGCGACCAAATGGTTGAGCTTCGAATGAGTGATCAAATCGGCGAGCTTCAAATGAGCGACCAAATGGGCGAGCTTCGAATAAGCAACAAAATGGGCGAGCTTATAGTTACCTACCAAATGGGTGAGCTTATAGTGAACTTCCAAATTGGCGACCTTTGAATGAGCGACCAAATGGTCGAGCTTAGAATGAGCAACCAAATGGGTGAGCGTCGTAAGAGCGACCAAATGGTTGAGCTTCGAATGAGTGATCAAATCGGCGAGCTTCAAATGAGCGACCAAATGGGCGAGCTTCGAATAAGCAACAAAATGGGCGAGCTTATAGTTACCTACCAAATGGGTGAGCTTATAGTGAACTTCCAAATTGGCGACCTTTGAATGAGCGACCAAATGGTCGAGCTTAGAATGAGCAACCAAATGGGTGAGCGTCGTAAGAGCGACCAAATGGTTGAGCTTCAAATGAGTGATCAAATCGGCGAGCTTCAAATGAGCGACAAAATGGGCGAGCTTCGAATAAGCAACAAAATGGGCGAGCTTATAGTTACCTACCAAATGGGTGAGCTTATAGTGAGCTTCCAAATTGGCAACCTTTGAATGAGCGACCAAATGGTCGAGCTTAGAATGAGCAACCAAATGGGTGAGCGTCGTAAGAGCGACCAAATGGTTGAGCTTCGAATGAGTGATCAAATCGGCCAGCTTCAAATGAGCGACAAAATGGGCGAGCTTCGAATAAGCAACAAAATGGGCGAGCTTATAGTTACCTACCAAATGGGTGAGCTTATAGTGAACTTCCAAATTGGCGACCTTATAGTGAACTTCCAAATTGGCGACCTTTGAATGAGCGACCAAATGGTCGAGCTTAGAATGAGCAACCAAATGGGTGAGCGTCGTAAGAGCGACCAAATGGTTGAGCTTCGAATGAGTGATCAAATCGGCGAGCTTCAAATGAGCGACCAAATGGGCGAGCTTCGAATAAGCAACAAAATGGGCGAGCTTATAGTTACCTACCAAATGGGTGAGCTTATAGTGAACTTCCAAATTGGCGACCTTTGAATGAGCGACCAAATGGTCGAGCTTAGAATGAGCAACCAAATGGGTGAGCGTCGTAAGAGCGACCAAATGGTTGAGCTTCAAATGAGTGATCAAATCGGCGAGCTTCAAATGAGCGACAAAATGGGCGAGCTTCGAATAAGCAACAAAATGGGCGAGCTTATAGTTACCTACCAAATGGGTGAGCTTATAGTGAGCTTCCAAATTGGCAACCTTTGAATGAGCGACCAAATGGTCGAGCTTAGAATGAGCAACCAAATGGGTGAGCGTCGTAAGAGCGACCAAATGGTTGAGCTTCGAATGAGTGATCAAATCGGCCAGCTTCAAATGAGCGACAAAATGGGCGAGCTTCGAATAAGCAACAAAATGGGCGAGCTTATAGTTACCTACCAAATGGGTGAGCTTATAGTGAACTTCCAAATTGGCGACCTTTGAATGAGCGACCAAATGGTCGAGCTTAGAATGAGCAACCAAATGGGTGAGCGTCGTAAGAGCGACCAAATGGTCGAGCTTAGAATGAGCAACCAAATGGGTGAGCGTCGTAAGAGCGACCAAATGGTCGAGCTTACAATGAGCAACCAAATGGGTGAGCGTCGTAAGAGCGACCAAATGGTCGAGCTTAGAATGAGCAACCAAATGGGCGAGCTTAGAATGAGCAACCAAATGGGCGAGCTTATAGTTACCTACCAAATGGTGAGCTTATAGTGAACTTCCAAATTGGCGACCTTTGAATGAGCGACCAAATGGTCGAGCTTAGCATGAGCAACCAAATGGGTGAGCGTCGTAAGAGCGACCAAATGGTTGAGCTTCGAATGAGTGATCAAATCGGCGAGCTTCAAATGAGCGACAAAATGGGCGAGCTTCGAATAAGCAACAAAATGGGCGAGCTTATAGTTACCTACCAAATGGGTGAGCTTATAGTGAACTTCCAAATTGGCGACCTTTGAATGAGCGACCAAATGGTCGAGCTTAGAATGAGCAACCAAATGGATGAGCGTCGTAAGAGCGACCAAATGGTTGAGCTTCGAATGAGTGATCAAATCGGCGAGCTTCAAATGAGCGACAAAATGGGCGAGCTTCGAATAAGCAACAAAATGGGCGAGCTTATAGTTACCTACCAAATGGGTGAGCTTATAGGGAACTTCCAAATTGGCGACCTTTGAATGAGCGACCAAATGGTCGAGCTTAGAATGAGCAACCAAATGGGTGAGCGTCGTAAGAGCGACCAAATGGTCGAGCTTAGAATGAGCAACCAAATGGGTGAGCGTCGTAAGAGCGACCAAATGGTCGAGCTTACAATGAGCAACCAAATGGGTGAGCGTCGTAAGAGCGACCAAATGGTCGAGCTTAGAATGAGCAACCAAATGGGCGAGCTTATAGTTACCTACCAAATGGTGAGCTTATAGTGAACTTCCAAATTGGCGACCTTTGAATGAGCGACCAAATGGTCGAGCTTCAAATGAGCGACAAAATGGGCGAGCTTCAAATGAGCGACAAAATGGGCGAGCTTCGAATAAGCAACAAAATGGGCGAGCTTATAGTTACCTACCAAATGGGTGAGCTTATAGTGAACTTCCAAATTGGCGACCTTTGAATGAGCGACCAAATGGTCGAGCTTAGAATGAGCAACCAAATGGGTGAGCGTCGTAAGAGCGACCCAATGGTTGAGCTTCGAATGAGTGATCAAATCGGCGAGCTTCAAATGAGCGACAAAATGGGCGAGCTTCGAATAAGCAACAAAATGGGCGAGCTTATAGTTACCTACCAAATGGGTGAGCTTATAGTGAACTTCCAAATTGGCGACCTTTGAATGAGCGACCAAATGGTCGAGCTTAGAATGAGCAACCAAATGGGTGAGCGTCGTAAGAGCGACCAAATGGTCGAGCTTAGAATGAGCAACCAAATGGGTGAGCGTCGTAAGAGCGACCAAATGGTCGAGCTTACAATGAGCAACCAAATGGGTGAGCGTCGTAAGAGCGACCAAATGGTCGAGCTTAGAATGAGCAACCAAATGGGCGAGCTTATAGTTACCTACCAAATGGGTGAGCTTATAGTGAACTTCCAAATTGGCGACCTTTGAATGAGCGACCAAATGGTCGAGCTTAGAATGAGCAACCAAATGGGTGAGCGTCGTAAGAACGACCAAATGGTTGAGCTTCGAATGAGTGATCAAATCGGCGAGCTTCAAATGAGCGACAAAATGGGCGAGCTTATAGTTACCTACCAAATGGGTGAGCTTATAGTGAACTTCCAAATTGGCGACCTTTGAATGAGCGACCAAATGGTCGAGCTTAGAATGAGCAACCAAATGGGTGAGCGTCGTAAGAGCGACCAAATGGTTGAGCTTCGAATGAGTGATCAAATCGGCGAGCTTCAAATGAGCGACAAAATGGGCGAGCTTCGAATAAGCAACAAAATGGGCGAGCTTATAGTTACCTACCAAATGGGTGAGCTTATAGTGAACTTCCAAATTGGCGACCTTTGAATGAGCGACCAAATGGTCGAGCTTAGAATGAACAACCAAATGGGTGAGCGTCGTAAGAGCGATCAAATGGTCGAGCTTAGAATGAGCAACCAAATGGGTGAGCGTCGTAAGAGCGACCAAATGGTCGAGCTTACAATGAGCAACCAAATGGGTGAGCGTCGTAAGAGCGACCAAATGGTTGAGCTTCGAATGAGTGATCAAATCGGCGAGCTTCAAATGAGCGACAAAATGGGCGAATTTCGAATAAGCCACAAAATGGGCGAGCTTATAGTTACCTACCAAATGGGTGAGCTTATAGTTACCTACCAAATGGTGAGCTTATAGTGAACTTCCAAATTGGCGACCTTTGAATGAGCGACCAAATGGTCGAGCTTAGAATGAGCAACCAAATGGGTGAGCGTCGTAAGAGCGACCAAATGGTTGAGCTTCGAATGAGTGATCAAATCGGCGAGCTTTAAATGAGCGACAAAATGGGCGAGCTTATAGTTACCTACCAAATGGGTGAGCTTATAGTGAACTTCCAAATTGGCGACCTTTGAATGAGCGACCAAATGGTCGAGCTTAGAATGAACAACCAAATGGGTGAGCGTCGTAAGAGCGATCAAATGGTCGAGCTTAGAATGAGCAACCAAATGGGTGAGCGTCGTAAGAGCGACCAAATGGTCGAGCTTACAATGAGCAACCAAATGGGTGAGCGTCGTAAGAGCGACCAAATGGTCGAGCTTAGAATGAGCAACCAAATGGGCGAGCTTATAGTTACCTACCAAATGGGTGAGCTTATAGCGAACTTCCAAATTGGCGACCTTTGAATGAGCAACCAAATGGGTGAGCGTCGTAAGAACGACCAAATGGTTGAGCTTCGAATGAGTGATCAAATCGGCGAGCTTCAAATGAGCGACAAAATGGGCGAGCTTATAGTTACCTACCAAATGGGTGAGCTTATAGTGAACTTCCAAATTGGCGACCTTTGAATGAGCGACCAAATGGTCGAGCTTAGAATGAGCAACCAAATGGGTGAGCGTCGTAAGAGCGACCAAATGGTTGAGCTTCGAATGAGTGATCAAATCGGCGAGCTTCAAATGAGCGACAAAATGGGCGAGCTTCGAATAAGCAACAAAATGGGCGAGCTTATAGTTACCTACCAAATGGGTGAGCTTATAGTGAACTTCCAAATTGGCGACCTTTGAATGAGCGACCAAATGGTCGAGCTTAGAATGAACAACCAAATGGGTGAGCGTCGTAAGAGCGATCAAATGGTCGAGCTTAGAATGAGCAACCAAATGGGTGAGCGTCGTAAGAGCGACCAAATGGTTGAGCTTCGAATGAGTGATCAAATCGGCCAGCTTCAAATGAGCGACAAAATGGGCGAGCTTCGAATAAGCAACAAAATGGGCGAGCTTATAGTTACCTACCAAATGGGTGAGCTTATAGTGAACTTCCAAATTGGCGACCTTATAGTGAACTTCCAAATTGGCGACCTTTGAATGAGCGACCAAATGGTCGAGCTTAGAATGAGCAACCAAATGGGTGAGCGTCGTAAGAGCGACCAAATGGTTGAGCTTCGAATGAGTGATCAAATCGGCGAGCTTCAAATGAGCGACCAAATGGGCGAGCTTCGAATAAGCAACAAAATGGGCGAGCTTATAGTTACCTACCAAATGGGTGAGCTTATAGTGAACTTCCAAATTGGCGACCTTTGAATGAGCGACCAAATGGTCGAGCTTAGAATGAGCAACCAAATGGGTGAGCGTCGTAAGAGCGACCAAATGGTTGAGCTTCAAATGAGTGATCAAATCGGCGAGCTTCAAATGAGCGACAAAATGGGCGAGCTTCGAATAAGCAACAAAATGGGCGAGCTTATAGTTACCTACCAAATGGGTGAGCTTATAGTGAGCTTCCAAATTGGCAACCTTTGAATGAGCGACCAAATGGTCGAGCTTAGAATGAGCAACCAAATGGGTGAGCGTCGTAAGAGCGACCAAATGGTTGAGCTTCGAATGAGTGATCAAATCGGCCAGCTTCAAATGAGCGACAAAATGGGCGAGCTTCGAATAAGCAACAAAATGGGCGAGCTTATAGTTACCTACCAAATGGGTGAGCTTATAGTGAACTTCCAAATTGGCGACCTTTGAATGAGCGACCAAATGGTCGAGCTTAGAATGAGCAAACAAATGGGTGAGCGTCGTAAGAGCGACCAAATGGTTGAGCTTCGAATGAGTGATCAAATCGGTGAGCTTCAAATGAGCGACAAAATGGGCGAGCTTCGAATAAGCAACAAAATGGGCGAGCTTATAGTTACCTACCAAATGGGTGAGCTTATAGTGAACTTCCAAATTGGCGACCTTTGAATGAGCGACCAAATGGTCGAGCTCAGAATGAGCAACCAAATGGGTGAGCGTCGTAAGAGCGACCAAATGGTTGAGCTTCGAATGAGTGATCAAATCGGCGAGCTTCAAATGAGCGACAAAATGGGCGAGCTTCGAATAAGCAACAAAATGGGCGAGCTTATAGTTACCTACCAAATGGGTGAGCTTATAGTGAACTTCCAAATTGGCGACCTTTGAATGAGCGACCAAATGGTCGAGCTTAGAATGAGCAACCAAATGGGTGAGCGTCGTAAGAGCGACCAAATGGTCGAGCTTAGAATGAGCAACCAAATGGGTGAGCGTCGTAAGAGCGACCAAATGGTCGAGCTTACAATGAGCAACCAAATGGGTGAGCGTCGTAAGAGCGACCAAATGGTCGAGCTTAGAATGAGCAACCAAATGGGCGAGCTTAGAATGAGCAACCAAATGGGCGAGCTTATAGTTACCTACCAAATGGTGAGCTTATAGTGAACTTCCAAATTGGCGACCTTTGAATGAGCGACCAAATGGTCGAGCTTAGCATGAGCAACCAAATGGGTGAGCGTCGTAAGAGCGACCAAATGGTTGAGCTTCGAATGAGTGATCAAATCGGCGAGCTTCAAATGAGCGACAAAATGGGCGAGCTTCGAATAAGCAACAAAATGGGCGAGCTTATAGTTACCTACCAAATGGGTGAGCTTATAGTGAACTTCCAAATTGGCGACCTTTGAATGAGCGACCAAATGGTCGAGCTTAGAATGAGCAACCAAATGGATGAGCGTCGTAAGAGCGACCAAATGGTTGAGCTTCGAATGAGTGATCAAATCGGCGAGCTTCAAATGAGCGACAAAATGGGCGAGCTTCGAATAAGCAACAAAATGGGCGAGCTTATAGTTACCTACCAAATGGGTGAGCTTATAGGGAACTTCCAAATTGGCGACCTTTGAATGAGCGACCAAATGGTCGAGCTTAGAATGAGCAACCAAATGGGTGAGCGTCGTAAGAGCAACCAAATGGTCGAGCTTAGAATGAGCAACCAAATGGGTGAGCGTCGTAAGAGCGACCAAATGGTCGAGCTTACAATGAGCAACCAAATGGGTGAGCGTCGTAAGAGCGACCAAATGGTCGAGCTTAGAATGAGCAACCAAATGGGCGAGCTTATAGTTACCTACCAAATGGTGAGCTTATAGTGAACTTCCAAATTGGCGACCTTTGAATGAGCGACCAAATGGTCGAGCTTCAAATGAGCGACAAAATGGGCGAGCTTCAAATGAGCGACAAAATGGGCGAGCTTCGAATAAGCAACAAAATGGGCGAGCTTATAGTTACCTACCAAATGGGTGAGCTTATAGTGAACTTCCAAATTGGCGACCTTTGAATGAGCGACCAAATGGTCGAGCTTAGAATGAGCAACCAAATGGGTGAGCGTCGTAAGAGCGACCCAATGGTTGAGCTTCGAATGAGTGATCAAATCGGCGAGCTTCAAATGAGCGACAAAATGGGCGAGCTTCGAATAAGCAACAAAATGGGCGAGCTTATAGTTACCTACCAAATGGGTGAGCTTATAGTGAACTTCCAAATTGGCGACCTTTGAATGAGCGACCAAATGGTCGAGCTTAGAATGAGCAACCAAATGGGTGAGCGTCGTAAGAGCGACCAAATGGTCGAGCTTAGAATGAGCAACCAAATGGGTGAGCGTCGTAAGAGCGACCAAATGGTCGAGCTTACAATGAGCAACCAAATGGGTGAGCGTCGTAAGAGCGACCAAATGGTCGAGCTTAGAATGAGCAACCAAATGGGCGAGCTTATAGTTACCTACCAAATGGGTGAGCTTATAGTGAACTTCCAAATTGGCGACCTTTGAATGAGCGACCAAATGGTCGAGCTTAGAATGAGCAACCAAATGGGTGAGCGTCGTAAGAACGACCAAATGGTTGAGCTTCGAATGAGTGATCAAATCGGCGAGCTTCAAATGAGCGACAAAATGGGCGAGCTTATAGTTACCTACCAAATGGGTGAGCTTATAGTGAACTTCCAAATTGGCGACCTTTGAATGAGCGACCAAATGGTCGAGCTTAGAATGAGCAACCAAATGGGTGAGCGTCGTAAGAGCGACCAAATGGTTGAGCTTCGAATGAGTGATCAAATCGGCGAGCTTCAAATGAGCGACAAAATGGGCGAGCTTCGAATAAGCAACAAAATGGGCGAGCTTATAGTTACCTACCAAATGGGTGAGCTTATAGTGAACTTCCAAATTGGCGACCTTTGAATGAGCGACCAAATGGTCGAGCTTAGAATGAACAACCAAATGGGTGAGCGTCGTAAGAGCGATCAAATGGTCGAGCTTAGAATGAGCAACCAAATGGGTGAGCGTCGTAAGAGCGACCAAATGGTCGAGCTTACAATGAGCAACCAAATGGGTGAGCGTCGTAAGAGCGACCAAATGGTCGAGCTTAGAATGAGCAACCAAATGGGCGAGCTTATAGTTACCTACCAAATGGTGAGCTTATAGTGAACTTCCAAATTGGCGACCTTTGAATGAGCGACCAAATGGTCGAGCTTAGAATGAGCAACCAAATGGGTGAGCGTCGTAAGAGCGACCAAATGGTTGAGCTTCGAATGAGTGATCAAATCGGCGAGCTTCAAATGAGCGACAAAATGGGCGAATTTCGAATAAGCCACAAAATGGGCGAGCTTATAGTTACCTACCAAATGGGTGAGCTTATAGTTACCTACCAAATGGTGAGCTTATAGTGAACTTCCAAATTGGCGACCTTTGAATGAGCGACCAAATGGTCGAGCTTAGAATGAGCAACCAAATGGGTGAGCGTCGTAAGAGCGACCAAATGGTTGAGCTTCGAATGAGTGATCAAATCGGCGAGCTTTAAATGAGCGACAAAATGGGCGAGCTTATAGTTACCTACCAAATGGGTGAGCTTATAGTGAACTTCCAAATTGGCGACCTTTGAATGAGCGACCAAATGGTCGAGCTTAGAATGAACAACCAAATGGGTGAGCGTCGTAAGAGCGATCAAATGGTCGAGCTTAGAATGAGCAACCAAATGGGTGAGCGTCGTAAGAGCGACCAAATGGTCGAGCTTACAATGAGCAACCAAATGGGTGAGCGTCGTAAGAGCGACCAAATGGTCGAGCTTAGAATGAGCAACCAAATGGGCGAGCTTATAGTTACCTACCAAATGGGTGAGCTTATAGTGAACTTCCAAATTGGCGACCTTTGAATGAGCGACCAAATGGTCGAGCTTAGAATGAGCAACCAAATGGGTGAGCGTCGTAAGAACGACCAAATGGTTGATCTTCGAATGAGTGATCAAATCGGCGAGCTTCAAATGAGCGACAAAATGGGCGAGCTTATAGTTACCTACCAAATGGGTGAGCTTATAGTGAACTTCCAAATTGGCGACCTTTGAATGAGCGACCAAATGGTCGAGCTTAGAATGAGCAACCAAATGGGTGAGCGTCGTAAGAGCGACCAAATGGTTGAGCTTCGAATGAGTGATCAAATCGGCGAGCTTCAAATGAGCGACAAAATGGGCGAGCTTCGAATAAGCAACAAAATGGGCGAGCTTATAGTTACCTACCAAATGGGTGAGCTTATAGTGAACTTCCAAATTGGCGACCTTTGAATGAGCGACCAAATGGTCGAGCTTAGAATGAACAACCAAATGGGTGAGCGTCGTAAGAGCGATCAAATGGTCGAGCTTAGAATGAGCAACCAAATGGGTGAGCGTCGTAAGAGCGACCAAATGGTCGAGCTTACAATGAGCAACCAAATGGGTGAGCGTCGTAAGAGCGACCAAATGGTCGAGCTTAGAATGAGCAACCAAATGGGCGAGCTTATAGTTACCTACCAAATGGTGAGCTTATAGTGAACTTCCAAATTGGCGACCTTTGAATGAGCGACCAAATGGTCGAGCTTAGAATGAGCAACCAAATGGGTGAGCGTCGTAAGAGCGACCAAATGGTTGAGCTTCGAATTAGTGATCAAATCGGCGAGCTTCAAATGAGCGACAAAATGGGCGAATTTCGAATAAGCAACAAAATGGGCGAGCTTATAGTTACCTACCAAATGGGTGAGCTTATAGTGAACTTCCAAATTGGCGACCTTTGAATGAGCGACCAAATGGTCGAGCTTAGAATGAGCAACCAAATGGGTGAGCGTCGTAAGAGCGACCAAATGGTTGAGCTTCGAATGAGTGATCAAATCGGCGAGCTTTAAATGAGCGACAAAATGGGCGAGCTTATAGTTACCTACCAAATGGGTGAGCTTATAGTGAACTTCCAAATTGGCGACCTTTGAATGAGCGACCAAATGGTCGAGCTTAGAATGAACAACCAAATGGGTGAGCGTCGTAAGAGCGATCAAATGGTCGAGCTTAGAATGAGCAACCAAATGGGTGAGCGTCGTAAGAGCGACCAAATGGTCGAGCTTAGAATGAGCAACCAAATGGGCGAGCTTATAGTTACCTACCAAATGGTGAGCTTATAGTGAACTTCCAAATTGGCGACCTTTGAATGAGCGACCAAATGGTCGATCTTAGAATGAGCAACCAAATGGGTGAGCGTCGTAAGAGCGACCAAATGGTTGAGCTTCGAATGAGTGATCAAATCGGCGAGCTTCAAATGAGCGACAAAATGGGCGAATTTCGAATAAGCAACAAAATGGGCGAGCTTATAGTTACCTACCAAATGGGTGAGCTTATAGTGAACTTCCAAATTGGCGACCTTTGAATGAGCGACCAAATGGTCGAGCTTAGAATGAGCAACCAAATGGGTGAGCGTCGTAAGAGCGACCAAATGGTTGAGCTTCGAATGAGTGATCAAATCGGCGAGCTTTAAATGAGCGACAAAATGGGCGAGCTTATAGTTACCTACCAAATGGGTGAGCTTATAGTGAACTTCCAAATTGGCGACCTTTGAATGAGCGACCAAATGGTCGAGCTTAGAATGAGCAACCAGATGGGTGAGCGTCGTAAGAGCGACCAAATGGTTGAGCTTCGAATGAGTGATCAAATCGGCGAGCTTCAAATGAGCGACAAAATGGGCGAGCTTCGAATAAGCAACAAAATGGGCGAGCTTATAGTGACCTACCAAATGGGCGAGCGTCGAAAGACTGCCACATTGCGCGAATGTCAGCATAGCGGCACTATGGCCAAAATTACGACCCATGACAAAAAATGTCAATCGTCCAACAAGTGACCCATCGCCAACATAGAGACGAAATGGCCTAGAGTTACCAGATCCACCAGTTGGTCCCGCGTTGACTCTCGATAGTGAGACCAAACAGTCAAAACAACGAGAAAGGGGACTTATATAAAAGAAACGGAACAATAACTGAAGTACCATATAAATGAGAATAGAACATGCTATTTTAAAACTACTGCGAGATATTTTTTATATTCTTTGAACGAATATTTGATTGTTCGTACCACAAGTATAAGGTTTGGGTTAGATCAAGGAAAAATTATATTTCATTAAGAAATTTCAAAAAGTGATAGCTCAACTGGGTAATACCAACCGAAAGTAGACTAAATGTTATCAAATTGCGCATGTCAATAATAATTCTTTCAGATGAGTTTAACAATCGTTGTCTGGAATAACAAAGCAAATAGCATTTGGTATTAATTTGAAAAAAATGCTACATAGTAAACCGCTTACTTTTTTGAACATTGATATCTATTAGAATATTTTTTTATTATAATTGCTGCTTTAAGATAATTAATAATAATAATTTAGGCTTCTTCTAAGAATGGATATCTGCTTCAGCTCAAAGCTGATTTCCAAAAGGGTCCCTTTAAACTGCGTGAAACCTCGGTAAGTCTTATCAAGCATTTAAAATAACTTTAGAAAGGCTAACAACGGCTCTGATTAAACCGTGCGAATATGTGATTCCGGGGAAAAAATTGTTACTCCATTGATTTTTGGAGAGAAGCAAAATGACAAAGAAGCTGATAAGCTGTACGATAGTATACAACGAATACTATACTCATAAATTAATTTCTACGATCACCCGAAAAATATATTCATACACTTTATTCAAATATTGTTTATAAAAGTAAGGTAATTTTTCAATTATTAGCGATGGTGAGTTAGTAATTGGTGCCGGTTATCTACTAACTAACTAGGGTCAGAAGCGTAAATAAGGCCCCCCGTAAACGGGAGGGCCCCAGAGCTTCAGGGGTAGAGGTCGGCGGAACAAATAAATTAACCGCAAAAATTTCAATTAATCAATAAAATTAGTATTATTTGATTTATACGAATAAATTATACGATTACACAACGATATAACATGCAAAATTAATCATTTTTTTCGAATATTTCTGAATAATTCTCGGTTATGGATAAATA
Source organism: Leiobunum rupestre (assembly GCF_980474605.1). Classification (NCBI taxonomy): domain Eukaryota; kingdom Metazoa; phylum Arthropoda; class Arachnida; order Opiliones; family Sclerosomatidae; genus Leiobunum; species Leiobunum rupestre. Next base: position 45,184,222 of record NC_143390.1, read on the forward strand.
TAAACAATCGTATAATTTCTTATTCAAACGCCGACCTCTATTCAGGGGCTCTGTAATTTCTTATCAAATTATATGCTAAATAACGGATAAAATCCCGAACATTGCTTTGAGGGGGCCTCGAAGTTCTTAGCTACGACATTGGTGAGTGTTATAGCAGCTTCTAGAAGTAAGTATATGGTTTCCTTGTTCTCAGCTCCTGTAAACAATCTAAAAGTTGTCAACTGGCTGATATCAATAATATTTGAACTAGAGAAGCCTTTAAATGTCAAAATAGTTTTTTGGGTAGAGTGTCATAGCAACTCAAAGAAACAGTGTAAAATTGCGATAAAACTGGGTTAAATTAAGTAATTCAACCCTTGCACACCTTCATCCGCATGCCCTATCACATCTATTATAAATTTAATATTTGAAATATAGTTAATACATCGGGGCGATTGTGTGTACTTAAATGTCCGTGACATCTTGTTAAGTATTATGTAAGCGTTAAAAACTGAGACCAGAATTGTGGGTCCTAAATAAAATCTATTTCAGCCTCACTTAAGTTAATTGAGAGTTTACCATGGGCAAAGATAATTTAAACTCGTACCCTAGATTCGAAATCACTCTCTCGCGCGTTGCCGATAGCGTTTACCCACTTCCCGCCGGAACTCAGAAAAAATTCGCTCCATGGTTTGCGCCTTACCGCAACCACGGCCAACTTCGATCACGCGCTGCCGCGCTTTATAGCGTGGCAGCGCATGATCGAACCGATGGAGCCCGATTTTTCTGAGGTCACGTGCCGGAAAAGGGTAAACGCTTCATAACAAAACCGTCAATGGGAAAGCTCTCAGTATTCGAATCTAGGGTACGAGTTTAAATTATCTTTGCTATGGGTTACAATATAAGATAAAAATAAGAGTCCTTTAAGGCTTCACTTTAATCTCATATTTGAAGACTTATTTTTTGGGACTTGAAAGATACTTAATTGAGAGTTGATTATGAGTTACAATATTATATTAAAATAAGACTTCACTTTGGGGAGACTAATTTTGGGGAACTTGAAAGAGGCTTATTTGAGGTTTGATTATGAATTACAATATTAGAAAAAATTAGAGTCCTTTAACGCTTCACTTTAATCTCATATTTGAAGACTTATATTTTGGGACTTAAAAAAAGAATCCACTATGAGTACTCAATAGGTACTTTTTTTTTTGGTTTGTTATTTGTCAGGGATTACAGTAATGCAAAAAGTTTTAACCGCAATTTATTATTTAAAAAGATATGATCAATTTATAATTGTTACTTGCCAGCAATTTTTACAACGGAAAATAGGAAAATACCACACAGTATTTTTACCAACCTTGGGAAAATTCGACATATTTCGAGATTTGTGTACGTGTTGAATGAGGTAAGACTGATGACGAGGACAATTCTTTAAATTCCTAGATTTTAATACTTTTTGGATAACGAAGGACTGATGACGAAAACGAAAAAGTCTGAAATGCAAAACAGTACTAACTTTTAAGGGTTGGGAATTTTACCCGTATTTCAACGCATTTTAGGCTTTTTTTAACCATACTATGTCATATTATATGTCTTCTGTGTGATGTTGACTTATACAACGTCGAATGTATTCTAAGTATTGGCGCGCGGCGCCTCCCCAACCCCATACTAAAACGCAACCTAGAGGACAGCACCAAGCCTGAGGCATCAAGTATCGTCAACCTGATATTAATCCAACTAACCTAATAACATAAATACTCAGTGACTCTTATGTGGTGTCCGGCTCATGTCGGCGTGGTGAGCAATGAAACGGCGGACGTCACCAGTCTTCCGCGCCCCTCCAAGGTTGACTTTTTACTCCCGGCTACGCTCTCCAAATTGAAATCTGCGTGCAGTAAAGTGGTTACCACTGCTTGGGGAGATTCCTGGCAGGCACGAGCCTCCTCATACGCGCTCAGGGAGGCTAAACCTAATCTTGGCTCTCGCCTGATTATGCAGCTTCAGCTTCCCAGGCGGGGCGACACTCTTTTGGCTAGTCTCGGCTGCGGACGCCTTCCCATGAAAGCGACCGTCTTCCGCTTTAATTTGTGTAACTCGGATTCTTGCTCTAAGTACGGGGTGGTAGATACCGTGGAGCACATCCTCGACGGTCTTCTTAGTACTCTCTGAACGGTGTGTTGAGACCATAGATATAGGAAACGTATATAAAGGTCTAGATAAAATATTTCAAAGGGAGTGAATACGGAGGTGACAGCTAGCAGAAACGCGTAATTTCTGCAGGCTATCCTTATAAGGCGCTATCTATCGGTTCGAAAGCTCGTGCTATCGTCGCGAGAGCCATTGTCTCCTGCTTAAAAATTATACTAAAAGTCACCAACAGATGGTGTCTAAAGACCACGGCCTGCGGAAAGGTCAAGCACTTTGTACTAAAATGCTAAGAGAGCTCGCGCTCTTGGTCACGTGCCTTCCTCGGTGTCTGCTAGGTGTCAATTCCGTATTTTATGTTAGGCTTAGACGCCCCGAAATTTATCTAGACCTTTATATACATTTCTTATATCTATGGTTGAGACATGGAGTTTCTCCATGGTTGAGAGCGGTCCACGTCGGATTTAACGAAGTGAATTCCGCCACTTGTGTTATACTTCGCAACGCTGTTCGGAATTGATAACTTTATTCTGACTATTATTTCTGTTTTTTTATGTTTTGTTTTTTGTTTTGTCGCGTATTTTATTCTTTCATTGCATTGTTCGCTATTAGTTTTTATTAATGTTCCTTTTTGTTTATTTTTGAATCTGTCATGCATGGTGTGAAGGCTTAATCCTACATACACCATAGACAGTTTGCCAGAATTTATAGCCTGGTGTAAATAGTAACAAAGACCACACCACGGGAGGTCTATCATTATAGTGGCTTACGCCCATAGAAAAAAAAAGGTAGACTAGAACCACTGCGCTATCCGGTATTTTCAAGGAAAACGGGCTAGCTAGAAGGCTTCCATGAGAGTGGAATCGCTACTAATCCACGCAGGAGTGCGCCATCTATTAAATAAAATTGAAACTTTATTTTTTTTAAATAGATGGCGTGCTCCCACAAAGAATACTGGCGATTCCACTCTCATGGCAGCCTTCTAACTCGTACATCTCACCACAATCTAATCGTGCTTCTAGTCTAATTTCTATTTCTTTGCTTACGCCAGCGTCCACAAGCCCGGACAGGTGACCAAGCCAGCATGGTATACCCTACTACTGATGATGGTCGCACCTTCGACGCAAGCCACTCAACCCAGCAGAAGGTGCAGCAATGGGACGACCAATCCACACTTCGCACATAGCAGTGAGATTAAGAGTGGATGCTATAGCAACTCCAGCCGACACCCTTCCTACGTAGGTAAAGAGTTACCCCCTTTAGAAAGAGCTCCTAAAGGGGAACGATGGGCACACAGTGGTCCACATAACCCGGCACAGCTGGCACCGGAGATCCCGGTGTGCCCCAAAAGGCCGGGAAACAGGACCACCACCGCCCAACAGCAGGCTACCCAATCCTCCGAGGTGACAAGTTTGCCTGGACCCTCTCCGTTAGCCTGAGCCGAAACTCAGTTTCCAGCTCATACCTGACCCAAGTCGGAGGTGGAGATAGGACCATTGGATCAGAGCTAACATCTCCCAGTGCGCCACCACCCTTATGGGTTACAAGAGCTGGACCCCGACTCCCGGTAAAGCTAACAGTAATTGCATACCGTAACTCGTTAAGCTGCTTCTCGACTCTGCTGGTACCTTCGCAAACGACAAGGCTATGCGTTTCTGTCCGGATAAATCAGTAATAATGAACTTCACGCGCGCAAAACATATATCAAGAGCATATTGTTCTGTGTAAGTCGTAGGACTTTTAGTAAACTAGTTGGTAAACACCTCCGGCAACAAATCAATAGTCATCTATTAGACTAACTTATGGTCCTATTTCGATCCTCGTTTAATATAATTGTTCATTGCCATGAGGGCCACCATTGCTCCTCTTTTTAGCCTCTTCCTCTAGTCTATAGGAAAGAGGCTGTTATTTTCGCTCCTGTTGTATGCGTTAGTGATGAAGGTGAAGGTGCATAATACAGTGGAAGCTATAGCTCCGTATAGGTCCCCGGGAATCGATGAATTATCTTAAACGGCACTCGATATAAATTTAATTCAGGCGTCATTCGATTAGTATTAGTTCTCTATATCTACCTATGCCAGTGCTCAGCCGTGGTTTTTAATCAAAGGGGGATATTTCGCCACCCCGATTGGAAGAAAGGTCCTCGGGAATCGACGAATTCTCTTCAACGGCACACGATATAAATTTATTTTGGGCGTCATTCGATTGGTATTAGTTATCTCTATCTACCTATTCCAGTGCTGAGCCGCGGTTTTAATCAAAGGGGTAAAATTAAGAGTGCTAGGAGGCTACTATTGTGGCTGTGCCATTTTGTTTTCTCTATTCCTTATATGCTGCAAACTTTGTATTATCTTTTTATTTCTTTAATAATCCTAAGTTTTTTCTCCTCATTACTAATTAACCTGCCTGTTTACATAAAAGTTTAATAATAGTAGTGAGCCCCCCTTATTCAAAAGGTACCTCCAGGAGTGGGAGCTGAACTGAACTGGAGCTAATTCCAAACACAATGAAATGAAAAAAATATATAAATGAGGAGTAGAACCTGTGTCGCTTTCACAAGCCGGTTAAACTATTACTATTTTTAAAGCATTGCTTTGGCGTTATAAATTTTCGATAAGTAATATTTCAATAGATGAGGCTTACGTTATTATTGGAAAAGATTTCAAACATATCCCTGAGATCTCCATGCCAAAATTAAATTTATATTCCCTTCACTATTTTCAAAGATAATTTAAACTCGTACCCTAGATTCGAAATCACTCTCTCGCGCGTTGCCGATAGCGTTTACCCACTTCCCGCCGGAACTCAGAAAAAATTCGCTCCATGGTTTGCGCCTTACCGCAACCACGGCCAACTTCGATCACGCGCTGCCGCGCTTTATAGCGTGGCAGCGCATGATCGAACCGATGGAGCCCGATTTTTCTGAGGTCACGTGCCGGAAAAGGGTAAACGCTTCATAAAAAAACCGTCAATGGGAAAGCTCTCAGTATTCGAATCTAGGGTACGAGTTTAAATTATCTTTGCTATTTTCTTTAATGAAACAATATGTTTGACGTCACATCTAGGTTAGCCCATTGAGTTGGGAATATTAATCTAGAGATCCAATCAAATCTGCTTCCCGCGAAACAAGTTTTTGAAAATTACTAATGGGTCGTCTCCTCTAAAATGACGAGAAAACGCTATCATATGACCCGTGGCGCCATCCATTATTTTTAAAAAGAAAATCTCTTTGCCGGAAAACGCGTCTTATTTGAAAGAACCATTAAGAGATAGACGGCGCCACGGGTAGAATGATAAAGTTTGCTCCTCATTTGGGAGCAGAAACTTGTTTCGCGAAATACTGAAATCCGACGTTTTGATTGGACCTCTAGATTATTATTCCCAACTCAATGGATTAGCCAACCACAAAGCTGGAACAGTGTTGTTTTTAAATTATTTAAAAAGAAAACATTTTCGAAGCATTATTTATCTGTATTTCATTTGCTTTAAATTGACAGAAGTACGTTATACTTTAACAAATTATCTATAAATAAATGGTGAGTTTTTTAATGTAAAATGTTTTAGGATAAAAATAAAATTGAGGTTATTCTGTAGCTGTGTGATGCTGATAAGCCTTGTTTTCTACCTCCCTCCCGCCCCTAGGATAACAAGGAAGCAAGCAGTTTTTAATCTAACGTATTCCCCCCTTCGGCCACGCGTTGGGAACTTTAAATTAGAAAATAAATGAGCAATTGATTTATTTTAGGGTTGTTGAAGTCCTCACAGCTTAAATTAACTATTTAATAATGATCAATCAAGACTATGAAAAACGTTTACTTAGGCAACAAAATGGACAATTAAGTCCCCCGAGCTCAATGGTATACTATTTATTTTATATTTTATTAAATATTCAGAGACTTGCTGTATTTTTAACCATACGTTTCATTTCTCTCTACAGCAGCAAGATTCGTTTATATACCCCACAACACCTGTTAGTTCCCCCAATAAAGAAAAATATGGTGATCGTTTTATTCCTAGTCGAGCTGGTGCTAATTGGCAGGTTAACTTTTCTATGATACAGGTAATTAATATTTTTCAATAATTAATTGCCTTTGTTACATTTGTATTATTTTAAATTTCAGGACAACTCTAAATCACCCCTGCAAACAAAGAAAGCCAAAGATGCTAGCTCAGATAGTGGGAAAGATGGTGTTGCTTACTCCTGTCTATTGAGAAATGAGCTCTTAGGAGCTAGCATAGAAGATGCTAAAGTATTAACATAAGTCTATAGTTATGTTCCTTAAGTGTGTCAGTTTTCAAAATAATTAGTAATAGCTTTGTGTGAAGTGATGTAGAATTGGTCATACCAAAAATTATAAGCGCCTCTAGTGAGAACTTAAAAACCAATTATAACGCACTGGTTATACGGCACTGCATGACTCCCTGCATGTGCTCACTATTACCAGAGATCCTGGCAGTTATAGAGATGTGAAACTCCGCCGAAAACCTGACAAAAAAAATGCAAGCATCAGCGCCGCCCTTCGGCCGGAAGGAAGCGCCCGTTTCAAGCCGAGAGACGCAAAAATTGTAAACAACGGTAACAATCCTAGGATCTCTGCGATTACTCCCCACGTACAGGCGTCGCTGCGATCGGCAAAAATTTGAAAAAAACTGATTTGCTTAGGGTATAGGGAGTTTCGCATCTCTATAACTGCCAGGATCTCTGCTATTACAATGAAGAGAAGGGCATGTATTTGATCTATTAAGTTCACCAAAAATGAATGATCAATTTGGAAATGGCTCTCAGCAAAAAAAATTCACAAGCGGAATACTGATACACTTATGTGAAAAATTTTAACTCATTTTCCTTGTGCAAAATCATTAATTTTAGGTAATTAATTTAAATTTTTTTCAGGAACAAAGTGAAGAGAAAAAGATATATTCTCCATCTGAAGGAAGAAATCTATTTCACGTAAATTTTACTAATAAAAATTAGCGTTTTAGATTTTAATATGTAACTTATTAATTTTCATGCAGTATCAAGTTCGACATAACACGAGCCTCAATGAGCCTTCATCACCATATTCCTTGTCCCCGGTCAGCAGCAAGAGTCAAAAACTCTTAAGATCACCCAGAAAAGTAATTCAATCCCTTTCTTTTAATTATAGCAGTTATAGAAATAACATTTTTTTATTTCATTTTAGGCAGCTCGAAAAATATCAAAAATACCTTTCAAAGTTTTGGATGCGCCAGAGCTCCAAGATGATTTTTACCTGAATTTAGTTGACTGGTCATCCACGAACGTGCTTAGCGTTGGCTTAGGCACTTGCGTTTATCTGTGGAGCGCATGTACTTCACAAGTTACTCGTCTATGTGATCTTTCATCAGATAGTGACTCAGTCACCTCAGTTTCATGGGCTGAAAGGGTATAGTGTTAAATTTAAATATATATTTTAACATTTGATTTAATTAAAAATTTAAATACAGGGTCACTTAGTAGCAGTTGGTACCCATAAAGGATATGTTCAAGTATGGGATGTAACCGTTAATAAAAGTATATCCGTTCTCGAGGGGCATTCAGCCAGAGTTGGTGCTCTAGCTTGGAATGGTGACATTTTATCATCGGGAAGCAGAGATAGGTTAATTTTACAAAGAGATGTTAGAACGCCTTGCGTCGTACCTGAGAGAAAATTGCAAGGGCACCGGCAAGAAGTAATAAACATTTTAAAGTTTATAGATTAAAATTACTCTTCTTTAAAATTAAAAATTTGCTGTCCTAGGTGTGCGGTTTGAAATGGTCCCCGGATAATCAGCATTTAGCCTCCGGAGGGAATGACAACAAACTTTTTGTGTGGAATCTCAGTAGTTTATCACCAGCTCAAACGTACATGGAACACGTAGCTGCTGTTAAAGCAATTGCATGGTCGCCTCATCATCACGGTTTGTTGGCCAGTGGAGGAGGAACCGCCGATAGATGCATCAGATTTTGGAATACTCTGACTGGTCAGCCCATGCAGTGTGTGGACACGGGCTCTCAAGTCTGTAATCTAGCCTGGTCGAAACACGCATCTGAGCTGGTAAGTTTGACAATTTTTCATTTTATTTTATTGTCTTTACAGTGTTCATATTTATTTTGTAAAATTATAGGTGAGCACACATGGATATTCTCAAAACCAAATTTTGGTTTGGAAATACCCATCTTTAACGCAAGTAGCCAAATTAACGGGCCATTCCTATAGGGTACTGTATTTGGTAAGTACAAAGTTAAATACTCAACTAGTGTAAAAGGCTGAGCAAGGTGTAGTTTTTTGGAAAACATATTACAATAAACTACAGCAAAAGCTATAAAATATTATATGTTTAGTATTAAAATTGCAGTCAGTATAATAATGCTACTTTTAAAATCAAAATATATATTACAGGGCTCACAGCTATTAGTCCTCAAAAATAATTAGGAGTTATTGGACAAAAATGAAAAAAATGATTGATTTTCGGAACAAATTAATGATTAATTAGACTTTTATATGCTTAAAATATTGAAATAAGAAAGTTCAATGCTGTTAAAGACATGGTCAAATAGGGCGTTAAAACTTAGTATAAGTTCTTTTTAATTGCAAATTTAGAGCAACTCCCCAGAAAAACTGGTTAATGCGATATAGGAGCAACAAACACAGCATGCCACACAAGAAGAACACAACCCGTCAAAAGTCGTGCATTTTCTTGTGTACCTTTTTCATTGGTTAGACGCTTTAGCGCCTGCTGCCGTCTGAAGGGGAAAATTCCTAAATTGTCTTCGACCTTTTCATAACATCGTAAAGGCTCGTCCAATGAAATTTGTACACAACACTGTGTTAGTGTTTTTAAAGGCTAGCTGCGTGCTCCTTGTGTTTGTTGCTCCTAGATGCGATAGTGTGACCGTGGCTTAAGACAGGTTATATAGGAAATTTTAAAGTCTCTGTTAGTTTTGATCATATTACAAAATAAATAACTTACTTGCTTGGTCATAAATTTGGATAGAATAAATTAAGTAGTGTTACTCTTTCAAATTAGGCGATGTCACCAGATGGTGAATCCATTGTGACTGGTGCCGGTGACGAAACTCTTCGTTTCTGGAATGTGTTTAGCAAAGCTCGATCCCAGAAAGAAGCAAAATCTGCCCTGAATCTTTTCACCAGTATCCGTTAAACAAACTTTTCCTATATTGACTATAGGAGACTACAACAATTTTTTTTTTCACTTAGATGGAAGATTTTTGGGTTTCTTTTTCTAATTAGACTTAAAAATGTCCATTAGAAGGGGAATCATATGTATCGTGTTTTTTATACAGGATATTGTATATTACAGAACGTGTAATCTAGAATTTAATCTTAAACTTTTCTCTGATATAAACGAAAGACTTCTTTTGTTACCAAAATTCGGTAAAATAAAAAAAATCACAGAAATAAAGCTTTTCTAAAATTTATGCTTATATTTGTTAATAAAGAATTCCTAACTGGGAGGGGAAGCCTAAATTAAGTTTATGAAAGTAATTCAAATAAGTACGATAATAAAATTTATTAACAAAAGTATGTTCAAACAAATACTTTTGCAATTTCTTGCAATAGCTTTAGTATCCCCGAAAAATATCTTTTTAAAAGGAATTTATACACTGGGTAAGAAATTAGAACTTATATGTCAATGCTAGAATACGTTATAAGAGGAATTACTTATTGCTATGTACACACTGGGCTACGGAAATGACTTTGTTTTAATACCCGTTTGTGGTAGTAAAACACCAAAAAGAGCAGCTAGTATTAATAATTAAACAAGGGAAATAACCCAAATTTCTTAAATCATTTTACAATAAAAAAAGGGAAAAAAATAATCAATGGCACTTAACGAAGGCTAACTTTAGGACGAAGGAAACTGAGCTAAAAATTACTATATATATATATTTACATTATTATCATGTTATTGAATGTAGTTCAGTTTCCTAAATTTCAGTATATTGTCCTATATTGACATACCACTTGCAAAGTTTGAAAATTGCAGTGTAATTCTACGAGTAACTCCTTTTCACAACGTTTTAATGACATCAACTATGGTAGCTAATAGTAATTATTGTGTATTTTAATAACCAAAAGTTATTTAAATATAAAATAATTACTAACAATGTTATAGCTATTTGAAAAGTTATTCAGGGGCTAAGAACATTTATCATTTCATTACAAACTAGAGATTTATATTGTGAAATAAACTAAACTTGATTTCAATTATTTTTAAACTTTTTTAGCTGTTAAAAATTTTAAACCATGCAATTTAAAACTGAAAACATCTATTTAAAATTGAGCATAACGGAATCCATAAAATTATGGCATAAAACGTCCCATTCACACACACGCTTTCTACTCCCAAATAAATTTTCCGCGCTTTTTTTGGTAGTTTCAATGGGAGCCATTTTTAAACCATTATTAATGTTTGATTTTGGTTCGCGTTTATAATAAATTTGAATAATACACTGTAATACCTTTAGACTCTGGTATTAAGGGGTAGATTTTCATGATGTTTGGACCCCAAATAGTCCGAGTGCACGGCCTCAATATCGCGTTGAAATTGTTCCACTTAAATCGTCTTTATTTGTTATTGGTAAACTCTGGATTATTGTAGTCCACATAGACCCTAACTACTTCTCCCGAGTATCTCCTCTGGTGAGGCATAAAGTAAAAATCGGGAGTCAACTCCAACTCCGGTTTTCGGTTCGCCGCCCGAGCTGACCTATCATGAGTAGCGTACGCATTCGAATATCCGGAGAAATTGGACATTCCATCGCTTCTTTTGGACCCTCGTTCGAACGTGGCACTGGGCGGATAACCATTCAACGGCGGCATTGGCCGCCCGTGATGGTGTGATTTGTGGCCGTTGCTTTTTCCGTTTGTATGGGATCCCTCTGATGCGCCGTTTGAAAGAGCTTTGGCTGAACCATTTCCGTTGGGTACCGAGCTCACCGAATGCTTACTTGGCTTACCATCTTCGTCCCTCATTGCAAAATTCTCGTAACTGTAATTGCTACTCGCGGTAGCAGAGTAGTCTTTCCAGTGAGAGTTTGCGATAAGTTTCTCCTAAATTTGAAAGATCATTTAAGTTTTTGGCGGCATATCCTCTGATTCGCGCCACTCGTCACGATGGTCTACAAATTTTCTTACCTTGTTAACCACATTTTTCCGCATGACTCGATCCCTATGAATCATGCAACTGGCTTGAATCAGAACTAAAAGACCCAAAGCGCAAACTCCTCCGATTATTATGTATATCTTGATTTGTTCGTCGGTCAATCCCGCTGTTTTTATTTCTAAAGGAAACACCGAAAAATATTGGTATCTTTAGAACTTTCTAATAAGTAATTCACAAAGGTAAATATTATTCGCTTACCATCTTCGATTGGTATTTCGTTGGATACGCCTTCGTTACCGGAAATTGAGGATACGACCAAGTAACCAGGATCAACGGGGATATTTCCAATCTTGCCACTTCCGACGGTGTCGTTCAAAGTGTCCTTGATCATTTTTTCCATTTGCTGGTTAACCAAGTCCAATTCTCTTCCGTCTTTGACGGGAATGTCAGGATCGATCATGACGATGTTTATATTGGCGAAGACCGTACTTGGATCTTTAGCTGGTCTGGAAACGCAATAAAGTGGTTCAAAATAATAAAAAAGGATCTTGTATAGCGCTTAACCAAATAAATCAAGAACTAACCTAGTAAGCTCGATTCCGCGTATTCCTTTGTAGCCATCAAGTTGACTAAGAGCGGCGTTAACGTCTTCGGCCAATTTCTTACGAATCTTCTGGTAATCTCTAGTACTTTCAACAGACTCTTTAACTTTAGCTAGTTTGAGCCGCACTTGGAATTCCGCTTCAGGTAGCAACGGAGGAGGTAAGGTGGTCGTAGTTGTTGGTGGTCTCGTTCTCGTTGGAGTTGATGGATAGCGCCTTACGGGTGGTGTCGTGTCACCTGCCGGTTGTTCGGCAACAGGTAGTGTTGGCGATGGGCCAGGAGCTGGTTCAGGTTCTGGTTCGGAAGAAGGTGCTAGTTCAATAGCGAAATATAAAAAAATTTCATTTATCAAGCAATGACTTCTAGAAATTTAAATTGGAAGCGCCAAATAATACCTTTGGGCTGGCAACTTCGAACGCAAATTTTTTCTTCGGAAACCATGGGTGTCGCTTCGTGTCTCCTTATTTTCTTATTTACCGCGTTGAAAACGCCGCCTTTGATGGGATAGACCATGTAGAGACATTCGGCGTCGGTGAAATGGAGATCTCCGTTGAAATCACCGGTGTTGCGTTTCCGGACGAAGGACAAGGTGGTAATACCGTCTTCTTTCTTTCCCGTTCGATTGACGATGTTTTGGGCCGAATCAAGTGACGGCGCCGAGTAACTTTCCAACCACCTTCATTCCGATTCCCATATTAGTTACAGAAAAGAATGTTTCTATGTAATCGGCAATTCAGAATCGACTTACGTGTCCATGATGAAAGGACGTCCATTCTCGTCCACCCATCCCAGTATGGCGTCCGTCTCAACCATGGCTTTATTTTTCGAAAACCCGATACCCGTCCACTTGTTGAAGTTACTGGAGCTAATAGTGAATTTAATAGCGTCATACTTGTCAACGTATTCCCAATTGGCACTGTAGACGCAAGCAGTCGCGAAACATCCGGCCGGGTGTTTGAATTCGCCCTTGCAATAGGTTTTGTAATCCGGCTCGGGTTCGGCTTCAGCTTTGGGGTGAGGTTCCGGTGATCCTTTGGGATGAGGCTCCGGTTCTCCTTTCGGGTGCGGTTCTGGTTCTGGAGCACCTTTTTCGCCTAAACAACAAAATTGTCTAATTATTCGTTCCGCAATTTAGGGGTATGTTTTGACCTACTTACCAGGTTTACAAGAACGAACGCAAATCTTTTGGGAAGAAATCTTCGGGGTTTCGATATGAATGCCGATTCGTTTACTGACGGCGTTGTAGGAGCCTCCGGTGACGGGGAAGAAGAAATGCAAGCAATCGGTGTCGGTAAAGTGAAGATCTTGATCAAAATCCGCATTCAGACGTCGTCGGACGAATCTTAGCGTCGTGACTCCGTTCTGTCTCTCGCCCGAAATATTGTACACATCTTGACTAGCATCGAGTGTAGGAGCGGTGTATCCGCTTATGAAACTAAGAAATAGAAGGTTTGCTTTTAAAATGTTGTAAAAATTATAAATTGTATAATTTGTAGAAAACTATTCCATACGTATCGTAAACAGCGATTCTTCCGGTGGGATCAACCCAACCAATAACAGCATCACTACCAGCCTAAGAAATGTATATAGTTATAGACAAGAAATTCAACAGCCCCCATAAATAGATAAAAGTACCATTCTTTCGTCTTTGGAAAAGGCTATTCCAGTCCATCGGTCAGCGTGTTTCGATTGGACTATGAAGGATATTTCATCGGTTTTCTCAATAAATCTCCAAGTTGCCGAATAAACGCAATCGGCCCCGGAACAAGAAGGAGGGTAGTAAAATGCTCCCGTGCAAGGAGAAATTTCATTGCGCACTTTCATCGGATCTTCTGCATTTTGCGTTAATTTTAAGTTTTGATACTTAGAGATTCATTATCGTAAATGTACGGCTTACCGTAAAAGTTGAGGGTCAACTTTCCTCTTTGACTTCCGTGCCCGTGGTATTTTAGTTCGTCAGGCCGATAAAAATCGGGTATTTTAGCTTTACCGGCTTCGAGACCCGTTGTGGGACGATGGAAATATTTTCCTGGTTCCTGTCCTCGGGCCCAAATCAGATGCATGGGACCGTCCACGATGCTGTGGTCCGTTAGTTCCGTCGCTGAATTTAAAATAAAGACTCGATATAAAACTTTGTCCATTATAATTGTCCTTCATAATGTGGCAATGTTATTTACCAATTAATTTCTTTCTGAAGATGATGGTAGTCTCGCCGTCCACTTCCTTGGCGATCGCCGCGGTTAAGTCGTCTCCACCGCCGTAGAAAGAATCCGTTTTGGGCGTTGATCGATCTCTCGTATAATAGTCGAGGACCCTTCCAACTCCTCCGCGAGCACTACCGATCACAATGTCTGTGCAGTCCATGGCGTGAAATTCGTTTCTCGGCCTTGGAGTGTAAGGTGATCTGGCCGGGTAAACAGTCTTTGAGTCTCCTAATTTTCGAGCTACGGATGGATCTCGAGATATGTTTTCTGATTTAGGTTCAGGTTCGCTGGAAGGTTCTGGCTCAGATGATGGTGGTTCACTGGTGGGTTCTGGCTCAGATATTGGTGTTTTACTGGAAGGCTCTGGCTCTGATGATGGCGGTTCACTAGAAGGTTCTGGTTCAGATGAAGGGGGTTCACTGGAAGGCTCTGGTTCAGATTTAGGTGTTTTGTTCGAAGGTTCTGGCTCGGATGAAGGTGGTTCACTAGAAGGTTCAGGCTCGGATGAAGGCGCCTCACTGGAAGGTTCTGGCTCGGATGACGGCGGTTCACTTGAAGGTTCAGGCTCGGATGAAGGCGCCTCACTGGAAGGTTCTGGCTCCGATGACGGCGGTTCACTGGAAGGTTCTGGCTCAGATGAAGGTGGTTTACTTGAAGGCTCTGGTTCAGATGCAGGCGGTTCACTGGAAGGCTCTGGCTCAGATTTTGGAGTTTTACTGGAAGGTTCTGGCTCAGATGATGGAGGTTCACTGGAAGGCTCTGGCTCAGATGACGGGGGTTCACTGGATGGTTCTGGTTCAGATGACGGGGGTTCACTAGAAGGTTCTGGCTCAGATGATGGAGGTTCACTGGAAGGCTCTGGCTCAGATGACGGGGTTTCACTGGCAGGTTCAGGTTCAGGTTCAGGTTCAGTTTTCAGTATTTTACTGGGCGGTTCTGGCTCAGATGATGGTGGTTCACTAACAGGTTCTGGCTCAGACGACGGGGGTTCACTGGAAGGTTCAGGTTCAGATGACGGTGGCTCACTGGAAGGTTCAGGTTCAGATGACGGTGGCTCACTGGAAGGTTCAGGTTCAGAGGACGGTGGCTCACTGGAAGGTTCAGGTTCAGAGGACGGTGGCTCACTGGAAGGTTCCGGCTCAGCTGACGGCGACTCACTAGTAGGCTCTGGCTCAGGTTTGGGTTCACTCGTGACTGTGGGCTCAGATGTTACAGCATTCGGATCAGTAGCTTGTCTCCTAACCCTCCTCGTGGCTCCATTTCCGGCAGATAGAGAATTAGAGTAAGAAGGAACTGCCTTTTTAGTGTCAACAACCGGGAAAGCTTTGCATTCCGAGGTCATTCCTTCCGGTCTCCAACCGATGGCCGCGTAACTGGACCCCTTCACCTTCATCACAGTTTCTAACTCTTGGCTTTCCTGCAATGTAAATGGAAAACAAAACTATAGTTCAGTCGGCGCGTGTTTTCGTAGGTGCTCAATTTAAGACAAGGAAAGATAACGAACTTTTAAAATTTTCCAATATAACGTAACTTCGCTGGAAACGGATCGTTTCATGTACGTCGTCAAATCGACATCCACCGATTTTATGGGTGATTCTGAAAGAAAACCGAGATGGTTATCAGCGCGTCCAACGGCGGCTCGTATCACTCAAAATTATACCTTTGGAGCATTTTTCTCCGAACCAACCCGGTTCGCAGTAACATTGCATTTTCGGATAGGTAGTGGCGTCCACATTAACGCATTGTCCGTGAGGTCCGCAATCCGAATCTTGCCAACACTCGTCTACGAGAAATTATGATTAAAAGCGTTAGAGACGAAGACGCGGGTCGGGTCAAAGGGTATTCGGGGCTGAAGAGAGCGTTACCTTTGTATTGGCAAATGTTTCCCGAGTAGAGTCTTTGGCAGTCGCATCTTTCGTCTTTCAGTGACCCGTGTCCGGAGCAGATACTCGTCAGCTGCATAGCTGCGAGAGCATAAACACGACATGACGATTTAAATTACCACGAAAACACGAAGGTGGTATTTTACTAATTAGATTCAGACAACAATCGATAACTTACGAGAGACAACATCTACGTCGGCGCAGCTCCAGAAAAGATAGGTCTGACCCCATTCCTGCGCTTGTCGGACCAAACGTAGCGTGCATTCTTTGCAGGTCAATTCACGGGGAAAAGTCACCGCGTAACTCTGAGCCCTTTTTAAAGGAGGAGAACAATGGGAATTAACTTTCCAGCTTGATTCAATTTCGAGTGAGTAATACGGTTCCTACGAAACAAGAGTGTCACCCCGACAAGAGAGCCTCCCCGAAGAGAAGCGAAAATCGTTGACCCCCGCGTTAGGCCAGGCGCTCACTGCTCTTCGTAACGTCTCCGTCCTACCTTTCACGAGCCTTTGCTTCGTAACGGAGACAATGCCTCGTGGAAGGCAGGACGGATACGAAACGGAGAGCCTGTGGGCGCCTAGCCTTCATCGGTTGGCGTTACGTCAAAAAATAATATCATTCGCTATAGACCTATATAACTGGTTTAAAAATAAGTCGATGGATGCTTAATTAGTTTAATCAGTTTAATTACGGGTTTCATCGCCTTGAAACGACTCGGAAAAAAGGGAGCCGATTACGGAGGCTTGGATAATTAGCGAAACGTTTAAAAAATTAAACTGTAGAGTCTTTTAATGGAAATATGTGTTTCGTATAGCATTGTTAAAAGTAACCGGTGTTCATCGTTTAAAAGCGAGCCGGCGCTGGGGCAAGGCGGACGAGAGGGCCATCTTGGGCCAAGTGGACTCAATAGATCGGAATAGGAGTTTTACAGTCTTGATGACCTTTTTAGACGGGTTTAGCTGCTTTTCACTTTTGGGAGGGTTAATTTGGCGGTCTTGACTTTTGGCCGTGTTTCTAGGATTTTAACTTAGACAATTTGACAGATTTTAACTTTTGATTGGGTTTGTCCAATTTTAAAATTATGATTGGTTTGGTCCAATTTTTGGGGTTGGCATTATGATTGACTCGAGTTTGACCAAAGATAATATAAACCTCGTACTCAATATTCGAAATAACTGCCTCGCGCGTAGTCACTAGCGTTTACCCACTTCCTGCCGGAACTCAGACAAAAATCGCTTCCTAATTACCAAGGTAAGCCACTATAAATAGCGCCTTACAGCAACCGATGGAGGACGATTTTTCGGAGACCACGTGCCGGAAGCAGGTAATCTCTTCTAAAACTGGCAATCGCAAAACTCTCGGAATCCGAATCTAGGGTACGGAGTTCTACATTATCTTTAGTTTGACCAAGTTTATAATTAAGATTAAGTTAGACCAAGTTTATAATTAAGATTGAGTTTGACCAAGTTTATAATTAAGATTAAGTTAGACCAAGTTTATAATTAAGATTGAGTTAGACCAAGTTTATAATTAAGATTAAGTTAGACCAAGTTTATAATTAAGATTAAGTTAGACCAAGTTTATAATTAATATAAAGTTAGACCAAGTTTATAATTAAGATTAAATTAGACCAAGTTTATAATTAAGATTAAGTTAGACCAAGTTTATAATTAAGATTAAGTTAGACCAAGTTTATAATTAATATAAAGTTAGACCAAGTTTATAATTAATATAAAGTTAGACCAAGTTTATAATTAAGATTAAGTTAGACCAAGTTTATAATTAAGATTAAGTTAGACCAAGTTTATAATTAAGATTAAGTTAGACCAAATTTATAATTAATATAAAGTTAGACCAAGTTTATAATTAAGATTAAGTTAGACCAAGTTTATAATTAAGATTAAGTTAGACCAAGTTTATAATTAAGATTAAGTTAGACCAAGTTTATAATTAAGATTAAGTTAGACCAAATTTAGAATTATGGTTGAGTTTTGGAATTTTGATTGGGTTTTGTCGAATTTTAGAATTTAGAATTTCCAAAAATCGTTGAAAAAGAAAATTTACTTCTTAATTCAAATTTTATTGGTTGAGTTTCGTCAGAGTCGGGTTCCCACTCATTCGTCGCCACGTTGAGCCGCACTAACCTTACCACCAGTCCTGCTTTAATACTACGATTTACAAATTGCTATTATAGGAAAACCAACATTTAGGGCGAAGCCATTAGAGGTTAAATTTTCAGTTTTTATTTATACTAGATGGCGCCCATTTACATTTGCGAAGAAATAGTAAGTTGATTTTATAAAATAAAAAGTGGTCTTGAACCACCTGTTAAAATTTTACTCTTACGTCATAAGACCCATCTTTATTAGTATATTCTTCGCAGGAGCGATTTGCACGCGCGCTAGAAAAAGCTATATTCCTCTAGTGACTGTAGCGCGCGCACGTAGACTTGTAAAAATAAGAGACTGTGACATAAGAGCCACATTTAAACAAGAACGCCACGTTTCAATGTTAAAAATATCTATTCATTATTAAAAAAATCTACGATTATTGTAAAGGGTCACATGGGTGTTTGAATTTTATTATTTTATAATAATTATTAATAATAATTTATTATAAATAGTGCAGGAAAAGCACCAGAATTTGATTGGTCGTATCTGTTATCACAAGCTTCGGTAAAGTATGAGTTACTATATTTTTCAAACGCCTGTTAAGCGATGTTTTATGTAAAAACTATGAAGTTCAAAAAGGAGAACTTCAGCTTTTGAAATAATTTAAAGTTCCACGTTTCAGAATGTTGGCGCCATCTGGTAAGAATTCGGGTATTTAAAAAAAATCGTCCTCGAATGGCGTCACCCCAGTGAAAGGATCTTCTCTGCACGACTTTGATGGGAAGGAAGAAGCCCTTTTTCCCCTTGACATTTATCCGTTGATGCCCAAGAACAAAAACTTAAGGAGGGGGGCCTGTTTTGAAATAATCCTTGAATGGTCTTCGGAAGGGGGAACGAAGATGAGCGTGAAGTTTTGTTTTCAACTGGCGCTTCTCTTGGTTCGTGACCAGTCTCGCGGAACGGAAGAGAGATTCCGGCCAAGTCATTATACGTGAGACGCCGACAAACTTCACAATTACGCATTTATTTCTTAACGGCTATAAAAGATTCGTCTTTGGTTCAGCGTAAACGGTTCATTGAATGATTTTTAATTGTATATCTGTGGCCAGGTGAGAATCGAGGTGAGGTATTGGAGCGTGATTACAGAGTTGTAGCTTTGGCCATGGCCGCCATTTTGCGCGAGTGACGTGGCGCTGGATACGAAAATGTAAATTAATTTAACAGAATACATGTATTTATTTAAAATTTATCTACGCGGATAATGTTGACGCTAAATGAATCATGGAGAAGTGGTAAGTAAAACATTTTAACGCCGGGTTGGGAAAAAAACGGCTTTTTTAAAAATGAAAAAATCCAGTATGGTTGGATTAAACAGGTTAAAACCACTAATAAAAATGCTCAAATTACTTATATCTAGCCCTCATTACTTCGAAAATGCTAAAATTGACCGATTTCAAAATGACGTTTTTGCGCGTGACAGTACCTTTACATTGTGAGGTATAGCAGACTTATTTACCAGCTTTTATACTCTAACATGGCGGCGTATTTTCACGAGCAAAATTAATTTTAAGATCCCCCAAATGCTTATATATACACCTCATTACTTCGTAAGACGACGTAGCAAACGACAAAAAGTGAAAGTTAAGTTTTAGTTTCGTTTTGGAATAAAAAATGCAGAATATAAGGATATTATAATATCATTCTGCATTTTTTATTTGAAATAAATAGTATTTCAAATTTTTAATATTTCTAATTCATTTCTCAATATTTTTTTAAATAAAAAAAGTGGTTTTAGCCATGGATTTTTTTCGAACCCGGTTTTAACGGGATAATGAGGATCTACACCGGGTTTATTTAGCACTCGAAGCGTTCTCTCTTTAACGTCATCATTCTGTTTCACGCGCAAGAAAAGACCCGGTATTTACCCTCTTTGTTGATGCCTGAAAATCGCTTTCCAACACGAACGAACAAATGTATTTAATTATACCAGGAAACTATATAGGTAAACACTTGGAATGTCTAAGGAAGATTTTTACGGCCGTGATGAAGCTCGTAGAAACGGGCGTGTCTTAAAGCGGGAAAACTCACGTGAAAAACTCTCGCGCCTCGCTACCCTAATTCGACGAAAAATCGTCATTAAGCCTAGTCATGGTTATTATATTATTAGCTTACAACCATACAAATACCTGAAATTAGGTATCACTACACTTATTTCGCGAAGAACATTATAATTACTTCAAAATATTAAGTACGATAACAAATTGAGGTTTTTAAATCCATTGTTTTATCAGCCTTTCTTGCGCGGAAATATCGCCTATTTGTTACCATGACGACGCACTCTTTTCGCGTCAAACCTCGAGCCAATGAATTTGAAATGTCGTGTTACGTCTTACACTTGACGTAGTTAAGCCCCGCCTCTTTCTCGACGCGCTTTCATCCCAATGGAACGTTAGACATTCCAAGTGTATACCTCTATCGTTTCCTGATTATACTTAGGCACCATGGTCTACAAGACCTGATTTTAGGGAACCGATGGGATACCGGTTTATTTGATTGACCTTTTAAGAGGAGCATATCCTGGCAGACGGAGATGAGGTGTCCTGGGACACACGATGAAAATCGTCTCAACGCAGCCATAAATGCATTCTTTAATTACTACCTACGTAATTAATCGAGGCCCGTGCATATTCGAAAAAATACATTTTTTGGTCTTTCGAATTCGTCGCAAATTCCAGCCAGGTGCGCATGTCCGTCGAATCTACTGCTCAGGCCTTGTCTATAGCATAGGCCATGGTGATAAATCGACCGGTAGTGGGTGCATCGCAGCTTCGTAGGACAGCGTTTAATGAATAAAACCATAAGTCTATAAGATTTTCTATAAGTATGACACTTCCTAGTCTTCATATGCAAATGTTTTACTGACAAGGAGAGTACCCGAGGTGTTTATGGCCGATTTTGTTCAAAGTCGGCCGTAATGTAGACCTATATGAGATATGAAATTTCCCAAAAGGAGACGTTGCACTACCCATTCGATTTGCCATGGCAACCGAAAATGTTTATCTCATATAGTTTTACATTACGGCCGACTTTGAACAAAATCGGCCATAAACACCTCGTGTACTCTCCTTGTGAGAGCTATTCACAAGAGAGACGCTATAGCCACGTCTCACGTAGTATTTGACAGCTACTCGCTAGGGAGCGATTTTCGTCTTATGATGACGTCACTCCATGAATAGCTCTCAGTAAAATAATCACCAAAGATACAAACTTATTGAATAATATTATAGACTTATGATAAAACTAATGTTTAAGTATTTTTTTTTATAAATCTAGTGCTTTAATGAACCAAAGAAGTTGTACCAAGTTCGACTAATATAAGTCGTGACACACCTGACTTTGATCGAAGTTTCTTTTGGAATTTAGTTTTAAACCCGAAGGAAAGTATAAAGGTACATTGTCGACTTAATACCTCGACATTTAAATACGTTTTCTTATTTATTTAATTATACAAATGAGAAGACGATGTCCTTGGTAGGACGATTTCTCGGAATACGCGTAATGCCTCGATGAGCGGGCAGCCATTAAAGGGCTCGAAAACATTCCGAATTTAATGATATAGATTTGTCCGGAGTATAATGTACGCTCGACTAGAATTGGGTCTGCCATTCAGGCATTGGCGTTTCAAAGGGGGAGTTGTCGTGCCCTTGAGCGCCGTGTTACGAAAGAGCCGAAGCTTTCGATGGCCGTTTACAACAGGTTTTTTCAAACATTGAGCCACCATCAGTCAGCTGCCGAGCCAAACATCGAAATTTATACATATAAGGAATGTTACGCCTCTTATTCTATAGAAGGTCCTGTCACGAAAATTACCCAAATCAAGCGCTCCAACAGTGGATCGTTGAAAAATGTACATTACCAAAAGTATATAATATCAGTCTTAAGAGAGAAGTATCCGTCAAGGCCGTGAAAATGAAACGCGTATCTTCGCAGATTCCAATTCGCGGATGCGTACACAGCATTACGGCTCAAAATTAACAGACGTATATTACTTACAAGGAGACTACCCGAGGTGTTACACACCGATTTGGTTCAAACTCGGGGGATTGGTAGACCTTCGTGTAACTTGAAAAATCATAAAGGGAATTTATTCAATGGGCAACGGGTTTGCCATGGCAACGAAAAATGTTTTTGACAACATAATATGGAAATTTTCCCATTGAAAATAACATGGGATTTTGACCGATTTCCCTGTGAAAAAAAAAATTCAAAAATGTGATAAATTTTATTTTTTTCGTCAATTTTTATAATTTTTTTAAAATTTTGGTATTTAAATTTTTTTGATTTATTTTTTTTTTAAATCGGTCAAAATCCCATGTTATTTTCAATGGGAAAATTTCCATTTTATGTTGTCAAAAACATTTTTCGTTGCCATGGCAAAACCGTTGCCCATTGAATAAAATCCCTTTAGGATTTTTCAAGTTACATGAAGGTCTACCAATCCCCCGAGTTTGAACCAAATCGGTGTGTAACACCTCGGGTAGTCTCCTTGTTAGTTTAGGCACGGCCAACTTTGACACTCGCGCAATAGAGCTCTACCACTTGTATAGGGGTCTACGTCACCAATGCTTTTTCGTATTGAGAATCCCGCTCAAAATTGCGACCATTACACTGCCAAAGCTAGGGAAAGCAGACGACGTGAAATATCTCTATAGCGACCAACACATTCGTAGAAGTATCTATCACAACCAAAATATATCTCGGCGATCAGCGCCCCTAGCGGAAAATTATTTTTAGAATAGTTTTTGCATTGAAGCCAATGTAAAAACGAGCGTGGCGCTGAATGCCGATAGTTTATAGCATGGTTTACAGCGGGAAAATCCTTGTTCGTGGAATTTCGGCGAATGGGTTGGCCGCTATTGCGCGAGTGTCAAAGTTGGCCGTGCCTGAACTAAACTCCCGGAGCCCCCACAGGGAAAAACAAACGGGGGCAGATACCCCACAGAATTAAAATTGAGGATAAATAGGCATAAGGAATAAATTTCTAATCTCACTGTCCGAATTTAGTCTTTTTACAGAAGTTATTTTATTATTGAAGATGCGGGTATAACATTAAGATGAAATAAGCATAAAATTGATTTCAATATTATTCGTCCAAACAGAAAATCGCGTCGTCGAGTACCCTATCCTAGAAAGGATTGATCCATGTACACCGATATTTTCTGAAATTTGGTTAACAATGAATTCATTGACGAATTAGGTATTAGCAAAAGTGACATAATTACCAAAAGTGTGTCAATGGGACCTATTTCTGAATGAATGTTACGAGCGAAATACAAGTTGGGAGGGGAGAAGGGAAAGTATGCCTTGGGGAGGGAAGGAAGTTAAAACCAACAAATAACGCCTCGTAATGAGGAACGGAGGAACTAAGTAACACTGGTCAAACTTAGTATATTTTTTGATTTTTCGTCGTTCTGCGGAGATGCTATCGCCATCTACCTACGATATAATACCATAGACTGAAAAAAGATCCAGAAAGGCGACAATAAATAGTCTTTTATGTGGTCGATCTCGAGTCGAGCATTCATTAAACCTTTAGCATACGAAAGTACAGGGATTGTCACACTTTTGGAATTAGAAAGACCACTATTTTAAGAAATATAGTATTAAATATTTAGAGTTGTATATTTTCTTGCTTAAATAAATAAGATAGATCTGAAGTGGCACCGAAACATAATTTAACTAGTCCAATGTGTAAACGGTGTTTATTACTCCGCGTGACGATGTAAAATTATACTACCTAGGGAGGTTTACTTATTTATATACCATATTTTAGTCTGTAGTAGTTTTATAAAGTTAGTATTACTTAAAAAATCAGGTACATTTTTCACGTGAGTAACATAGATAGATAGATATACTTATCTGCTAAAAAAGATCTCATACACTTCTGACATTACATATCTTTGTTTAATTATTACGCTGTTATAATAACGTATATTTAATATCGATTTAATTTCACAACAGACTGTAATATACTAAAGCCTGCCAGGGTGTCACCCGTTACCGAGGGCCTAGTGACTCCACGTAATCGGTGTACAGGCCATCTGAAAGTGGTCAGTAGCGTAGCTAGGGGGGGCATGCACTGGGTACCACCCATTTGGGAGGTGACACCCGACCGTGAAAAAAATAAAAACTTACACAAACCAGATAAATTTGAAAAAACGTTTTTACACGTTTTGACTAGTAAGTAGCACACCATGATATATCCGCACCGGGTGGCACCCATGCTAGCTACGCCACTGAAAGTGGTTGGCCAATCGCCCGTTACGCGAAAGAAGCCTCGGGAATATCACTTTCAGACCAACAAGCGACGATCAACTATAATAAAGCCACGGTCTATCGCTTCAAAACTGACTTTTATAAGATAATTTTCGCTTCAGGCGTATTCAACTTTGAACGCCAACCACCGCGTAAAATTAAAAAACCAGGAAGGGTAACTCTAAAACGGGTTGTCGATTTGTTCGTTGGTTTGTGAGAAAAAATTCAATAAGTGGATACAAAACAGGAGCGTAAGAACCGGGAGGGGCAAGGGGGGCAATGCCCCTCCCTAGAATTTTGCTGGGAGGGGCAACTAATGTTATTGCCCCCTCCAACTTTTTGGTCAGTTGAAATCTTCAAAAGGCTCAAATTATCATTTTAAAAGCATATAAAGCTTATCGAACCTCAACTGTGTTTAAATTTCAGTCTTTTCCCGCCCATTTACATTATAGTAAAAAGTACACATGCATTCGAAGAAGGTACACTCCATTAAAAATTCAAAACCATTCTCCAGACCCCTTTTTGTTTCTCTTTGCCCCCTCCAACTTCTAGAACGTTCCTACGCCCCTGATACAAAAGGTGTACACCTTATGGTAATGAGACAAAATCCCCCTGGACAAAATACCCCTAGACAAAATCCCCCCGCTGTCGGTTGGGTAAGGTTAGGTTAGGTTAGGTTAGGTTAGCTTAGGTTGGGTTGGGTTGGGTGCGTTAGGTTAGGTTAGGTTGGGTTGGGTTGGGTGCGTTAGGTTAGGGTTGGTTAGGTTGGGTTCGATAGGTTAGGTTAGGTTAGGTTAGGTCAGGTCAGGTCAGGTCAGTTTTGAAATATAGCTTAATCGATAATTTTTGTACATCGTACTGAAAAATAGGGGGGATTTTATTCCATAATCACACCTTATACATTAAATCAAACTAATCGCTTGCTCTATAGTAGATAGAATTACTCTACACCGTCAACTATATAGGTGGTTTCTTTTCGCTTGTTCCGGGATTTCGGAGTAGGGTAATAAGAGTAAGGCTATGACGTCATTTTACTCCGATTCTGCGGTGGCGAATAGTTCGAGTCGTGGTAAGCTACGTTTTTCCAAAATGGCTGCCTGTGGCCTTTTTAGCGGATAAATTCTGGATAGCAGACGACAAAATCCGATTTACTAATTCTAATTCCTAATACTCCGGAACAAGCGAATAGTTTATGGCACGGAGTAATTCTCATCCCCGGAACAGGCGAATAAAACGTTTTAGGGTAAAAAGAGTACACTTTTAGTCCGAGAACAGGTGAAAAGAAACCACCTTATTCGTCAAGGTCAGAGTATTGGAGCTACACTTTTTACTCCTCCTAAAGAGAGTAAGCTGATCAAATCGTCTATAGTTACGTTTAATAAATTTTCAGTTAGTCGAAATAGTTACTGATAGATACGCGTAGAGTGACGTCATTCTGAAAGAGATAAGTGCTTCTAGCGATAAAAATATGTGACTTAAAATCCAAATTAGTTTCGACACCGTACAGTAGGTGGCGCATTCTTTATGGAAAACCCCAATAATTTTCGGAATTACCTTCGCAAGAAACCACTAAGCAGCGCCGAAAAGGTCAAAAGCCAAGGAAGAGAGCGGTCAATATTGGATCCCTTTGAGGGGCGACAGAAATACTAGAGGTCATAAGTCGCACTAAGACTTGGCCCTCTAACATCTATCCATTACGCTTAAAAAATAAAATAACAAAATTTTGATTTGAATTTGATTTGATTCCCTTTAAGTTTAGCAAACATTTTAACAGATGGCGCTACAATTAAAGACTAGCTTATGGTTTCGTTAACGCGGTCGGTCTTCGGTAAGCCACCTATTAAACTATCGACTTTTTTTTAAATATTATTCAGGATTGTAACGTGTGGGACAAATTCAGTCCGCTCGTCCACCTGATTAATCAGGGCGTGATATGTGTAACAGCCACGCCAACGGGTGGAATACGTGGGGACAGGGGTGGGGACACCCGTGCCGAAAGTATTCCGACCACCCGTTGGGGATTGGTGGTCGTCCTCACACGGCCATCCACAAATTCTGCCACCCAGACGCTTGGGATTACAGGAATACGCCACTACTCCCGGCTTTTCCAAAGCGATTTAAGAAAAAGCAAATTAAAAACTAATCAGTTAAAATTCAATAAAATATATTTATTTCCGTGAGTAAGTTGACCTCGCGCAATATTTTCGGGCCGAGTCCTTGGAGTCCGAGGGACGGGGGGGTGTGAAAACGAGGTGGATGATTATAAAGGACACCTTATTTGTTGGCGAGTGTATTTTCCCTTCAACCGCTATAAAAAATAAACGGGGAAAAATCAGCTGTTTGGTCGAAATCAGTCCGTTAAAAAATGAACCAGATTTGAATCCTTTCGTTGTATTTTGTCCTTAAAAACTCCGAAGGCGTGATACAGGTTGGTTTTCCTTTTCTTTGATGATGTATTTGCCGCGGAGAACCCCCTTTTTCTTCCACAAAACCGATTTCTTTCTCTCAGTAACGAACCGAAGAGAGAGAGAGATATTATTTAGGTTAACCGTTTTCCAGTATTTATAGATTTCAAAATACGGGTTTCTAGCTTAAAATTTTGTAATATGCGGTGGGGGCAGGCTAATTCGTGATATTTCCATTCCGACAGCTAACGTTGGGGTTGTGCCGAAATTAGTAGACGTCTCAAGAACGTATTTAGGTTACTAAGAAAGTATGAATCAATTCGTTTCGCAGAAGCAAAAAGTTTTATCTAGGACTGATTGAATATAAAAATTCAAATTGAATGTTCAGTGGCGTTACATGTTGGAGACTTATTCTTACACTGTTTTCTTTTCTTGGAAATTTACCAACTATTTAGGGATTAGTTAAATTAATTAAATCTAGAAATTGAAGTTTTTAAAGATTTTTTAGTATTCTTCATGATACTAAACAAGCTACGCGTATATTCAAGTATTTAGATGGTAAGTCAAATTATATTCGAGCCAAGGCGTAATGCAGAATAGGCGTCGATTAGCGTACCATGGCACGGTAGGAATGAAAGTATCTGGTGTAAACCACGCCTGTATTCATTCCGAGTGTATACAGAAATAATTTCGTGTATTAAGGCGCTTTCTGACTTAACTAGAAGCGAAAAAACCTGTAAAAGCGATTCTCTTAGATTCGTACGTTCTCAGAAGCCTAAATACGTTCTGGTCATATATTATTACCCCGACAGTATTCGTACTTTTTGGCTTAATGACGGTATCGTTTCTCAAAAGTGTAATTTTTCGTTTCCTTTACGGAAGCTCAGTACGATATTCTGATCATTATTCTAAAATTTCGAAAATTTGATGGTCTCATTGTACCGGCAAAATATTAACAACGCCAACGGGTATTACAAATTTACTGATGAAATAATAAATTACAAGGCACTTTTATTCTCTTGATCTAGATAAGTTTCCTCTTAATTTTAATTCGATAAAACTACAAAGTATTGTTAATAAATTTGTAAGTAATATTTATTACAATTATTTTGCAACAGTTGTAAAATCTTTCATATATTATTAAATTATATTATATAGGATTGTAAGGGGAATTTTTAATGATACACCAAGGAATTTATAGTTGATAGAATGAATCTTTAAAAATAATACTTGACTTATCCAGTTTTTAAAAAGACATTTGAATTTTCAAAAACCAAATAATTGAGATTCCGTAAAACGTTTTTCTTCGATTTCAGCGTAGCACCGGAATAGGCGCATTCCGAAAGAGGAACTTTTTCAAGGGCAAGGAGAGGGTGTATTTGTAAATTAAAATATTCGGCGCAGCGCGATGTCGGCAGGTGCTACGGAGAGGGAAATATTCGAACCAGCGATAAATCGTGGTCTAGAAGAAGGAAGACTTACGTGGAATCCTCCATGCCGATGTACTTGGCGTTAGTGGTGGTGGGTGTCAAATCCAGCATGTGGTTCTCTTCGGCGTCCAAAAGTTCCAGCTTGAATCCTCCCTGCGGAGAAGCAGAGCGAGCGAAATGAATAAATCGCGTTTAAAGGGAACCTCCCGCTTCCCAATTAAGGCACCGAACCGAGCTTAATTAGCAGACTGCCGCTTCTTACTCATCAAATGTACGAAAACGGAAAAACATTCCAGCTGTTTTCGATTTCGGTTGACTCCTAGCTATTTCACGGTCAACAGACTATTTATATATGTTTCAAAACAGTAGTTTGAACCAATCAAATATTTCCATAAATTAGGAATAGCTAACGCATTTATTATATCAAGTTTTTAAATTTTGAAAAATGGTAATAAATCATTTTTAATAACTAATAATCAAGATATAACCGCAAATGATATCTTCGTAATTTTATAGTAAATTGAAGATATCCCTTTGGGATCTGTACTGTCTACGTTCTGACCCACGACATTGGAGTATACAGTGATTTCAGTATCACGTGACACGACGTCACCCATGCTTTTTCCCATAGATAAAAAATCCCGCACAAAATGGCGGCCATAGCCAAAGCTACGAACTGAAACTACTCTATTCGAGGCGATTTGATCAACAGCCAATCACGACACGTTTGATACGGTGCGGGGGTCGTTCACAAATGACGAATCTAAAAGGGCATGACCCCACAATATTTATTGGGTTTCACTTCTATTTGGTTTTGGGGGTACAATTTCCGAAAATAAAACGATGGGGCTATCCGTATTCGTCCTTAAATACCTTATTTGCGTAATTAAGCCCATGAGTATATAATTTTGATTAACATAAGTGCGCCAGTTAGTTATATTTATTTAGCCTGAAACGTGCTCTTTGCCTCGACACCAGTGTTTAGTTTCGTATTTGTCTCACTAGAAGCGATTAGCTTTTGGGTGTAATGTTAATTCTACATCACTCCACTAATAACCACCAGTAATTATTTCGATTATCTGACACACTTATGGAAAATATTTATAGACTTATGTTGATATCAATACGCTTTCTCGAAAACGGCTCGGGAGAGCTGGCACCCTACCAAGAATGTCTCAGACACCCGTTCTGAGGTGTACATCAAAGTACAGTAATTAATAAATAATAAACAACTAAAATATGTCTTTATGAAATGGAAATGGTCTACGCGTTGAATCTACGCGTTTTCGTGTTATAACTTATCCTCCCTTTTATACGTACCCTATGAGGATAAGCCAAATGCCACGTGATGTTGAGTTGGGCACCTTGAGGGAGAGACGTTCGCAAGTCACCTGGAATCAAAGAAATACTATTAAAAAAGCTGTAAATTTAGTTCATATCAATTAATATCAAGAACATATTTAGGTTTACAGAGAACGTACGAGTGGACCCGTTTACCGGCTGAAAATCATAATTCAAATTAAAACAGTAGCGCCATCAGCCGGGAACGTGTTTTAAATTATTTCTTCGTTAAGCGATAATTAAAATTCTACTAGCAATTTTACTGTTTATGATTAACTAAATTGTTAAATTCAACTTTTATTCAAGTTGCTCGAGCGAAATTAAGAGTGAAATGGAACTTTTCGAACTAATACTTCGAAAAATAAAAATAAAACGTTCTAACGACCGAAACTAGATGGCGCGATACCAATTGTAAATTGGAGTTTCCGTTTGAGAACGAATTTTAGTAGATTTCAGTATATCAAATATCGAATTAAATAAAAGGAATTATGGATTTCTTGGAAAATTTAAATAGGAAAAAATTTCCGGAAAAATAGGGAAAACAAAATTATTAAATACCACTAAAATATCGGACAAATCGTAATTGTAATGTTTATTTGGCTCTTACTTGTTAGAACAATAAACCTTCAAATAAACACGTTTATTTTGACGAAACAAGCCCTCGTTCAATGAATTAGACTTTAAATAAAGTTTACGATCCTCGTACCAACTACCACCTTGCATAAAAATTCTTGTTTATTAGACAGGTTATAAGTCCGAGCTAGATAACGGGTAAAGGCAACGCGTAGGGTAAACAGTCTACGCGTAATAATGCTACGTCTACACTTCTTTTACGTTCCCCGACGCGTTTAAGAGCGTGGGATTATCCTGTCGACTAATAATTTATTACAATCCGCGGGAAGCAAGATGTAGATAGTTAATTATAAACTTAGGATTTTGTATATTGGGCCTAGGAAATTTCGGTGGATAAAATCATCACGAACAGTTTCTATTTGTATAAAATAAACGTTATGTTGAAATATACCGAACTGCGAATTTTATATATTTATGTTATGTTTATTTTGCTATTTGCATATGTAGGGTAAAATACATCTCTTAACGATGTACAATGTAAATATTATCACGCTTACTTGTTGTAAATTTTTAGTTATTCTCTTTTCTCTTGGAATTACAATTTAAATTTACTTTTAATGTAATATTATTTTAGATGAGGTTCATCAACTGGTGGTATATGTCTTACTGCTGGAATTACATTTAAATTTAATTTAATGTCATTGTAATTTTGGGTAAGGTTCGTCAACTAGTTGGTATATCTTTTAGCGTTATAACCAACAGAAAACACTTTGTCTAAAACTGGCTTAAACTTGTTCATAAATATATTTACAATATAAAGAAACACTATTAAGTCAAAAACAGGGGCTTCACTGATGCACAGTATAAAAACCTTTTATTAATTATTTATTAATTAATTTAATAAAGGGATTTTATACTAAGTATCAGAGGTATATTTTATTATATTTTGAAAACTTATTTTCCCCGTGTAATAACTGCAGAAAGTCACTACAATAACATATTTATACTATTTGTTTCTTCCAAAACGTATTATGATAATGTCCGACGAATGGTCCGTTCTCCGAAGTGTTCCCACCCAAATGTCCGGCTTGAATATTTAATAGAATATGATTTCAATTTATATACGCTAACAGCGATAAAAAAAACACATTCCTTCTCATAGAATAAAATTTCAATATTTCATGAGCACTGCGAGTGGCGGTGGTTTTAGGAGGTGTCTTAAAAATATTCTAAATTACCAGTTATAGACGTAAAGTCTAATTAGTAATAAGGCACTCCCCCCCCCATTTCCAAATACATTTTGCTAACGTTGAAAATGGTCTATTACCCTCCGATGGCGGCTGTAGAGAGCGTGAACCTACCATTTTAATTACGTCTCTGAAACGAGTTTAAAAGGGTTGCGAAAAAAAATGCTAATAGTTTTTCGAAGAATTTGGAACTGCTCTCACGCGCAGGCAGCGTGTTATTTACCGCTGGCGAAAAATCGGAGCCTCCACTCTCAGCAAAGTTTACGAAAAACTTGGTTGTTTTGATATTAATGTTAATTTTCTTCATTAAATCGTACCAAGAGAGAAAAATTGTAACGGTAATTACGAACAAAATAAAGAGACGTGTTTAGATAATAATAAAAATGTTGTATATTC